>NW_007726350.1:28750-29275 GCF_000696425.1 Galeopterus variegatus | reverse complement strand
CTGAAAAATAACTACCACTGCCATAAAACCCAAGAAAAATCTAAACCCACTAGTATAATAAAAATGGCATTCATGAAGAGAAAACAAACAAAAAGGCTATCTACAACCTAAGGAACCAACAAACACAGAAAACAAACAGTAAATCAGAAAGCAAGGAAAAAACACCTACGACAATCAAACAACAATCAATAAAATGCTAGGAATAAATCAACACTTTTCAATAACAACTCTAAATGTAAAAGGCTTAGATTCCCCAATCCAAAGACACAGACTGGCTGACTGGATTAAAAAGGAGGACCCAAATATATGCTGCCTTCAAGAGACCCACCTCACCTGTAAAGAGTCACATAGACTAAGAATGAAAGGATGGAAAAAGATCTACCATGCAAACATAAAAGAAAAACGAGCTGGAGTAGCTATTCTTATATCTGACAAAGTAGACTTTAAACTAAAAACCATAAAAAGAGACAATGAGGGACGCTACATAATGATAAAAGGACTGATCCATCAAGAAGACATAACAAT
>NW_007726350.1:5743-26481 GCF_000696425.1 Galeopterus variegatus | reverse complement strand
GGGAGGGAGGGAGGTTTCGGTAATGGGCCATAATAATCAACCACATTGTATATTGACAAAATAAAATTAAGGGGGAAAAAAAAAAGAAAAAAAAAAGAAACCCCAAACTTGTTCCATTCTTCCTATCTGATTTTGGGACAGGAGACTGAGCAGACCCACTGGAGTGGTGAAATCACTCAATCATGCTGAAAATGACGTCTAAATAAAGAAAGAAAATCAGTATGCCATCTGGGCCCCACACACAGCATGGGCTCCTGTGCAGCTGCTGAGTGCTGTTTATTCTAGGTTTTCTTGGACAGAGAAGAGACCTGAGTTCAGCCAAGGTCAAAGAAATCTCCAGGTTCCTGGGCATGAACTGGAACCTGTCAGTGTCTGGAGCCTTTCCCATCCAACCCTGGACTGCCTGGAGTCTGTACTTCCTTAAAGACACCCAAGTCCTGCTGCCCCCATCCCTCCCCCCCCACAGTTTCCTGAGAAACCTCTGGGTTTTTTTCCCCATCAAATTGAGTAAAAAGATTCAGGCAGGCTATGGCTCTCACTTCTGCTCTTACATACCAGCTATAACTAAAGCCTCTGAATTTTAGGTTCCCTATCTCTAAAACTGGTATAATGAGCTACCACATGGGTTATGGCGAGGAGCCTGAGATAAGACATTTAATGCATTTACCATGAAGTTTGGTGCCTGACCAGGACTAAGGATGAATTGGCAGTGATTAATGGTGACGATGCTCATGCTCATTAGTTCTTTGCCCTCATCTTCTCCTCCCTTCAGTTGTCACTGTCCCAAGCACCCGTAATACCCCCATAGCCCTCTGTACAAATTTTACCCTCTGGCAAGGCCCAGCTTATACTGTTCTTCTTTGAAGACCTCTGTGACTTTCCCAGGGAGAAGTTGGCTCTCTCCCTTCACACAGCTCATCACAACACTGTTTCTAGCTTCTAGAAAGACCAGTTATATTATTCCTGAAATCTCAGCAGTCTTGGCAAACATTCGTGGCAGATGCCTTTGCTATTTAGAATTGTACCATGGCCAGAGTCAACTCTCATTCTGTCCTCGTGATCATAGGTGAGTGTGGTGGCAAACCCCGAGACCCCATGCCCCTCAGCCTGCCTGTCCATAGGAATGCTTATGATTCCCCACATCAAGTACAAAGCTCCATTTGGGATTTGACCTGGCATGATCTTTCATGCCCACTCTCCCCCTTGCAGAATCTGCAGGCTGACTTAGTAGGAGGTCTGAATTGAGCCATGGACTTCTTGGAGGAGTGGGAAGAGGAATTCTTTTTTGCATAGGGTGGTCAAGGGAGTATCTCAGAAACTATACTCTCAATTTCTGAGATGCTCAGTAATTCTCATTGGTTTGGCCCATGCCTGGTTCAAAAATAAAGGGTCCCTATGTGCTAATCACTGTGATAAACACAGAACATGTAGTATCCTATTTGGTCCACTGTTTTACAGACGAACAAATTGAGGCTAAGAGAAGCAGAGGACTTGAACTTGACTAAGTTCACACAGGTGGTGAGCAGCAGAGAGGAGACTAGAGCTGAGAATGTCAGACTCCAGAGCCAGTGTCTTAACCAATATGATATTGAGTTTGTCGGGGGTACCTACAAAGTTTATTTTGTGTGTCATGAACAATTTATGCAAGGAAACCTGCACACATATTAAAAGAAAATGACTGCACTAAGCGAGGTATTTCTCTTTGAAATATGCAACGACGTCTTCATAAGATAGTTTATCTTATTTATTTGGAAATTTGAATCTCCGGATGATGACTGATAGGACTGATCAAATTCTATAATTTTTAATAAATATTCTGGTCTTTGGTGAAACATAAAGATGGAGAAAAGCATTAGATAAATATTTGAGCCTCACACAGAATATTATGGATGTAGCCTACTTCTGTCTAGGGCTCTCCATCCTGTTTGTCTCCAAATAAGAACAAAAGCCTCCCAGCTGATGGCCTCCAGGAAGCAGCCTGGTTGACAGAAAATCCTCCCAAGTGCTCCAGAGGAAACTTTTCAATCTTAAGTTTGCTCAAGTGTTAGGAAAGTTTATTGTTCACCAGCTCTACTCGCTTGTGGATTTACTCCGCCCGTGGGTGCCCACCTTTCTGTGCAGCTTCTCATCTGCATCTCCATAAAATAAATTGTGGTCTCAGTGACAGTCAGGCACTGATACAATTTCTCCCATTTGGAATCACCTGCTTATTTCTCTGCTTCCGCAGCTTCGCTCCCGGTGGTACTTAATTTCCTTATCATGAGTGGTCATATATCCTTCTCCTTTACTACCTTATCGCCTCTGTGAGGACCAGCAATTTCCTACTATGCACATTTGTAGATGATTAATAAATGTTTGGAGGATTAATAAATATATGGTCCCAGCATAGGATTTTTTCGAGTAAGAGATATGCAATGAAGAATATTCTAGGAATATCTAGAGATCTGCTGTACAACATTATGCCTACAGTTAACAATACTGTAATGTGCATTTAAAAATCTGTTAAGAAGATAGATTTAATATTAAGTGTTCTTGCCACACACACAAAAAAAACCTAAAAAGAAAAAAAAAAAGACTATTCCAGCTATATCTAGAAGTGTGATCCAAACCAGAATTTAAAAGGAGCCTTGATGTGTGTGGCACTGTAATGTCTGCATACATATCAGCTGGGGCTGGTGTCTTCCCTGGATCAAGTCAAGGTTTGTACTGCAGACAATTCCCCAGCCCTTGAAGAGGAGATTATTTGGGCTGGGCTAGTTCTCCTCTGCACCCCTGGTTCCATACCTCCATCCCCTCCAAGCTCCACCAAATCTGTGCCATTCAGCTTTGATTGTCCCCCACACAGAGAACGGTTCCTGGCAGGGCTGGTGCCAGGCCTTCTCAGTGAGGAGCTTAGTTTATTAGCTCAGAAATCCCGTTCCTTCTTCACCACGGTGCTTTCTTGTGACTGGGCCAAGTTGCGGTACTTCATTAGGATAATAAAAGGGAGAAAGTCAGACTCAGAATTTGAAAGTCTTTCACATAATAAAAGCTGACTGGTAATTTATGGCTGTTCCACCTGAGGGTGACTTTGGGATCAATATACTCTCTAGCTGGACTTCCAGAGACTCAGTTCATAAAGGCTTCAATGTACTAGTGTGCCTTCAGCCAGCTCACCTCCCAGAAAGTGGCCAGCGCCATCCAGCTCTTTCCCAGACCAGAAGTCTTGTGAGCAGGAAGTCTAGTTTGGTGATTCACCTCCTTACCTCCTCTATCTGTCTTGAAGATAATCCTGCGTAACCTGTTTATGCAGCATGACCCTTTGGCCATGCCTAAGACTTTGCAGCCTTTGTCCAAATCCTCCACCATTGTTGTATTTCAGCTTCCTTCCTGATTCCAGGGCAGTGAAGAATCCAGAGTCGGAAAAGAAAGTGAATGGCCCCAGAGCTTCCAACAGAAGGCCCATCCCCCACACGAGGATACCTTCCTCTACAGCCATGGGTTATAAGTGTGTTTGTCAACGACTTCATGAAGACATTTTATTTATTGGGCGTCTTCCATGTGTGTGGCCTGGGGGAGGTATTAGGTGCCATGGGAAGGCAGAAATGATTCACTGACTCTCAAAGAGTTGCAGTCTTAGGGCAGATATGACAGGGCACAAATAACTAGGAATTGTGGTAAAACATAAGTACCATAGCGGTGATAAAAATAACAGCCTACAGACGTTTAGAGGAGGAGAAGTTATTTCTTGGTTGATGAGATGAATTAATTATGCTTAATTTATGTGCTTTATAGTTGGTGTTTGTATGTGAGGTTTGTCCAAGGATGAGTGGTAGGAAGCCACTCATTCTAGGTTCTTCTGAGAATGAGGTATTTCTTTAAATCCTCACCCCCCCCATGCACCCTCCCCCCAGCCCTCATCACTGCGCCTGGAACCAAACAGGCTGCCAGGGGCTCAGTGAGAGAGCAGAGAGCAGATTAGAATGGCCGTGTCTCAGGGAGGCCCCAGGCCACGCTGTCAGAAGCCGAGCAGCAGAGTCTCCCCAGACCCCCCTTGTCATAGAGACTCTCTCAGGAGCCCTCAGGAAGTTGATGAATCTGTGGCAGATCCCCAAGCAAGGCACTTTCAAATTGATCCCCCTGATTGGCAAAACAGGTCCCTGTGCTATTAGGATTGGTGACAGCTTTCAGACAGGACATAAACCAATTGTTAAAGACCCCTCAGCATTGTTCACCAGAGTGGGAGAATTAGTTTTGGTATCCGGGAAAAACAGCCATTTGGGTAATTACATTCTGTTTCCCCTCATCTCTTCTAGTGCATTAGTGGGAGATAATGTTCCACACTCTAAGTCCAGAACCATCTCATTGAGCTGCTATTAAACAGCTGTCACCTTCTTCCCCATAACTGGATGTATTTCTCCGCAGGAAGAACGACTCCCTGTATGTCAGCTGTATCAATCCTGGCTCGTGTGAAATGGCTTGCTGGAGCTACAGGCAAGGCATTACAGTGGGAATACACCAGACCTGGAGGCGAGAGATTGGGTTCTGGCTTTAACTCACTTATGACTTGCTGTGTGACCTTGGATAAGTCTCTTAGTCTCTCTGGGGCCTGGGTTTCCTAAGCTATGAAGCGGGATAGGTGATCCCTGTGGGAGCTGCAATTCAGGGTCACTCTTTGTCAGCATAGTATGAGCTCTCTGTGACTCCTGCTTTGGGCTAGAAAATCTCAAAACTGATTGGCCTCATGATCCTTGTATGCCACCATTGAGGCATGGGGCCTGGTTCTTTGTTCATTGCTGACCTAAGGCCTGAGAAGACTGACGGCCTTTGAAGCAGATGATCTTTTGCCCATCATCTCCTTTACTTCATTGTTCCTCATGAGCCATCTCAGACCTCTGACCCTGCTACAGGTGATGGGAAAGTTAAGGGGAGAAGGGCAGAGAAAGGACACAAAAGCTTAGAGGTAAGATAGGAAGTGGGAAAAAGTCAGGACATGAAGGGGAAACAGAGAAAGGAAGGTGGAAAGGAAAAGTGGGGAGCTCAGGCACGGACTGGCAGGTGGCAGGGAGAAAGAATTGAAGAAAATGGGAAGAAAGGGGACAGACTCAGAGAAGGAGTTATTCAAAGGAGGAAAAAGGGCAGCAAATACAGGAGAATAACAGGAGGTTATGGAAATAAGTGCTGGAAGTTTAAGAAATTCATTTCCTTCCTTCTTTCTCTTCTTCCTTTCTTCTCTCTTCCTTTCTTTCTCTCCAACAAACACATACTAACAGCCCACAATCTGACACATAATATCCAGCATCAATATTCTAGGTGCTAAAGAGGAAAACATGAATAAAACATGATCCTTGCATGCAAGGAGTTGACAGCATATTAGAGGGAGGCAGAGTGTTTAATGTGTGACAAGACTGTCCAAGGAGGGTGTGTCCACAGTCAGGAGCAATGAGTCAGTGCTGCGGGGAGAGGGAAGGAGGCTCAGGAGAGGCATCACAGAGCTGGGTGGGTCTCAGGGGAGAGCGGAGTGTCTGCGTTCTGTTCTTCCTCAACTCACCCTCTGTAGCTTTGCTATATTATCTTCCTTCAAGCAGTCACTCTGCTACGGGTCCCCCAAAAGTTCAAGTATGAGAAACTCGATCTCCATTGTAGCTACGTTAAGAGGGTGGAAAATCCAATTATGGAATTTGGAAGGTGGGGTCTTTAAGAGGTAATTGGAGTCTGTGAAAAGCGTTGGGAGAATATCATACCTTAGCTGGGGTAAGGCTGGCATGCAGTGACCCCCACACACAAGACCTCCTCCTTCCTCTCATTTTAGGAGTGAGATTATAAAACCCTCCAATGGTCTCACTGAAGTAAATCTCAAGTCCTTAAAAATGCCAACCAACTGCACAGTCCCTCATTATTATGGGCTATTAACACAGATTCAAAATGGGAAAAATCTAAGCATTACTGAGCTAATGTTCTACATTGAATCAGGGTCCTTTATGATTAGAGATTAATTAAAGGGAGGCAGTTCATCTGGACAACTGGATAGCACAATAATATTATCATGATTATGACCCTTATGATTCAAAATATGATAATATTTGAAACATCATCTGAGATTTCCTTTTCTGGAGGTTTTAGACCCAATTCCTCATCCTCTTCCATTTAGACAGTTGCTATTGTTTTCTTCATCCACTACTTTGGGCCTAAGGAGGACAGATACACTTGAAAATGCAGATTTTCAACAGTAAGACCTGGACTTTTTGAGAGTGAAATGAATCTTTGAATCTAAAAAGCTGAGCCTTGAGTGTCTGGAACCAAGAGTTGATAGATCCCCCAAGGCAGATCTGTAGTAAGAGACAATAGAAGGAGGCAGAACGTATAACGGTGTGGAACAGACCCCTAGACTGGGAGCAGAGAGACGATTAGGAAAGGAGGGCAAGAGAGTTGCTCTGCTACTGCAACAAGGTGCATTCCAGACTTTTGTACCTGGGACTTCACCTGTGGGGCGTGGGAAGGAGAGGAAGACCAGAAAGGCTGAGGGGACTTGCGAGCCAGAAGACATGTGTGCCCTGAGTTAGCTCTGGGCTGCTTCAGTGGAGTCAGGAGGGTAGAGGGGGGCAGCCAGGAGGTTTTTGGTAGAGAGGGCCCTGGAACCCAGAGCAGCATGGAGAGCTTCAAGAGTCTAAGTGCTCCCTGAGAGGGGTCCATATGTGGCAGAGTGGGTACGGGAGATCTGTGGAAGCCTTGTGGATGGAGCCAGAGTGATCCATGTGGATCAGATAACCTGCAAGGGAGGACTTCTTCAGTCACACTCACAGGCGGGCCCGTGACTGAAGACCAACACACAGTGAATCTCTTAGTGGAGGCCAGAGTGCACGGCTCTTCCATTGCCAGGATGTACAGAAACTTCCTCATTTTTACTCACACCTCAGAGGAATGGGAAGGGGAGTGAAAAGAAGAATTCTGAATCGCTAGATTATCTGTCCAAAAGGGAGGGAGAAAATTCCCAATTGTCAGAGTTTACTTTCAATTAGTTAGATTAAGCTGTTTGCCATTAATGGAAATGGGTTCTCCTAAGGGCTAAGTTAAATTTAATTTTTTATTTTTACATATAGAAAGTAAAATTTACATCCTCTATATGCTTTTTTTTTTTTTTGGTCCTTTTTGAGACCAGCCGCACCGCACTCAGCCAGTGAGCGCTGTGAGTGCACCAGTCATCCCTATATAGGATCCGAACCTGCGGCAGGAGTGCTACTGCGCTCTCAGCACCGCACTCTCCCGAGTGTGCCACGGGCTCGGCCACTCTATATGCTTTTTAAAATCCTTTCCAATTGGCTGACTCTCATATATCACAGCTGGCCTGGCTTTTCTTCCTCCCACCATGGCTCTCTTCTTAAGCATGTCCTGTCCCAGGGCTGAGCTTGGCTGGCCCTTTTTAAAAAATACAGGCTGAGCTATAAGGCCCCAGCATGCTTATTGCCAGTTTAATACTTTATCAGGATGCCATGTACTCCACATACTTTAATTAAAGACCATTGACTGAGCATTTAATCTTGTGCCAGGCTCTGTGCCGGATGGTGAGGATCCGAGATGAAGCTCCCAGTGCAGTGGGGAATGGAAGTATGTAGACTTTAAAGACATTTTTCATCTTTCCAAGGCTGACAAGTAGCAGGGAGAGGTTGAAGAAACAATGGAGTAGGAGGTAAAAAGTCATGACTTGACCACTTGGTAGCTATAGAACCTTAATCCTTTGGGCCTTGACCTGCTAATATGTAAAATGAAGGAGGAGAGAAGACAAAAAAAAAATACTTTAGGCCCTTTCCAGTTGCAAAATCATATGAATTTTGTGATTTTCAACAGTGAAGAATTGTATAGTCAACTGAAGCCCCAGAGGACAAGGGGGTGACAGAATATGGGAAATACAAGAACATTTGCTCTTTGATTCTGTTGTAACATCCTCAGTGCAGTGACAAAGTCTCACCTTGAACAAATCACATGTGGGTGCATGTATCGCTGATCAGCTCCCTGGGTAGTCGTGGCAGTGCTTGGGACCTAGGGAAGTAGTTTCTAGATGGTGTGTAGTGAAAGGCCCATTTTTGCAAATATTATTATGGCGGTAGTGGTTACTACACTGTCTGGGGAGAATCTGGAATTTAAGCTTATGATACCGGGCTTGTATGTCTTGCCTATAACTACAAAGTTAAATGTCCATGTAAAATGATGTGAAATCATCTGAAATACTCATATATTTGCCTTGTTTACATTTTCTAGCTGCTGATCTCAATTTCCTACTTTGCTTTGCATTCATAGGCAGTCTCCCACGCCACGCCCTTTGGCTCATTTTTTCGTTCACTTGTTCAACACCCTACAAAAATTCATGGAGCCCCTGTTGTGTGCCAGGCTTTGAGCCAAATGCTAGGGATTCAGAGATGAAGTGGGAGGCTCACCGTTTAGCAGGAGGGAAAAATAACAGATGGCACAGTCAAACAGGCGGTGGCACTTGGATGATCCACCTGGGTGACAGGCAGCCTTGTGTTAGCTTGCAGACAACACTGAGCTACCCCCCATATCACACCGAATGGGACTGTCTATGTGCCAGAACCAAGACCTGGGATGGGGACACAGTGGGAGGAATTCTACACCCGACAAAAGAATCCATCAAATGGTGACTGGATGACTTTTTCTATTATCTTTTTTAATCGCTGAAAAGCAACACCCAGTGATGAGAGATGGCGGCACCTCACATGTCAGTGGGGCTTCTGATGATTCTGATGACGTTGCACCAGATAGTATAATAACATGAAAATGCAAGTATGATTTTTAAAAATTCAAAGAGTTAGTGTTCTTTAACTGAGTCTATTGCTGTGGTTCTAGAAGTAGGGATTCTTGTTGTAACACCCGATTACTGGGTGGTGGGGAAATGGGGAGTCCAGTTTTTGTATCTGGACACATACCAGGTAGGGAAATTCTACCTTCTTTAACCAATGCAAGTTCAGAACGTCCAAGTTTGTCACAAAAGGAGAACGTCATGGGGTGGAGAGTGGCTTGACCTCATAACCTTTTTCTTTCTCTGTTCCTCTTTTCTTGCCTCTCTTCTTCCTTCTTTTTTTGAGATTTGCAATTTCCTTGGAGAATCCCAGGGATCACTAGTGCCATTGTCAATCTGGCCTCAGAGGCAGATATTTAAACCCTTTAAAGCCCTGGCAAAGCCTAGACAAAACTGCTGGAGTACAACCAAGATAAGCTGGAATGCTCAATATGACTTTTCTAAAGACTGGGAAAAGACACGGGGGAAATTTCCAGCTCTCACCATGAGTTTAGACTGTGCTTTGCTGAAACCAGAAAAGAAATCTTTTCAAGACCCTCCTTCCTAGCTTCCAGTGTCTTCCCATGCAGTGAATGTAATCTCAGCTTCCATTACCCAAGAGCTCCCTCCTATTTGATTTCTTGAGCCACAGAGGCACATGCTGACCCTGCAGCCCTCTTTAGGATCATCACACCCAAATGCCCCACAAAATCCCTTGCTGTTTGTGTGAGTGCGTGTGTGTGTGCGCATGTGTGTGTGTTCGTGGTGTGGTCTCTTAATGAAGGAATGGAAGCTCATGAAGGGAGAGGAGAAGAAACAGGAGAAGAGAAAGGCAGAGAGGAGAGAATGTGTGCCTAGAGCGAGGATGAAAGGAGAAGTGATTCCGTCTGCACACACCCAGAGCTGAGCCACTGCGCGGCCATCCGACCACTTCAGCGCCTTGTCCACAGGTGCAGAGCCTCAGCCTGTGCCTGGAGCCAGAGTGCAGCAGCCTTCCCTGATAACTGAGGTGGCCACAGGGATCAGACAGCCACTTCCACTGCCCAGTCTTCTTCCCCTCACAAAAGGAAAGGAAGAAAGCGGAGAAGTGAGAACGAGTTAGTAGATGAGCAAGAAGACAAAGACATCCAGAGTCTGGGAGGGACACAGAAGAGAGGCTGAGGGGGGAGATGCAGGGAAAGGCTGTCCACGAGATGCCGAAACAAGCAGCTGAGACAGAAAATGATCGCTCTGCAGTTATTTATTTATTATACCACAGAGCAGGCAAATGATAGGACTCCAAATTGAGTGGATGCTTCGGCAATTTCACACAGCCACAGATAAGCAATGAAGAGAAAGGAAGGGAGGAAAAGGCCACGTCAGGAGGATGGCCCCCACGCATTAGTGCGCATACACGCACAGTGGATATACATGGAGAGAGTGTGCAAACGAGTGTGAGTTTGTGTCTGTGCACTAACAAGAAAGATAGAGATTCTGAGAGGGTAAGATAAGAAGGAAAACAGAGACCACCTCTTCTTGTAACTTTCTGCTTTCTGTTCTAATCCACATAATGAAATTCTAGAAATTTCTCTCTCTCCAGCTTTACACACTAGACAGCGGGCTTGAGCCACTCATAGTCTCTCCTTGACCTCTGGGAAGTGGAGTGCAGAGCGCTTGCTCCCTGCCCAGCCCTCCCAGAGACAAACTGGCCCTCTCTAGGGGACAGTTCTGCTGTTGTGCCCGGCCACAGCAGCTCATTAACCTGCCCTGCTGTATTTCTGAACAATGAACCTACAAACAGCCTAAAGGGGAGGAAGACAGGCTGCCTGTCCCTATAGCACTGGGAAGCTAATCAGAGCCCTTGTCCAGGGTCAATATTTTTATTACATTTAAATTTTACTCATGATTGAAGGGATCAGTTCATAAAAGCAAAAAAAATTGAGATGTTCAACCTCTCCGGGCCTTTTAAGACAACAGACTTATTACGTCCATGTGAATTTCCAGGAAGAAGCCTCTAATTAAAGCTTATTGCCTCTCAGCTGCCATTGGCCAGCCACGTGGCTTGTCCTTCCTGTTAATTAGAGCAGAAAGGCATCCTAGCAGGGTTGTAGTCTCACAGAGCCCTTGTTCACCTTCCAGCCCACTCCCCCAGAGAGCATGAGAGGATCCTGGTGCTGCCACCATGGCCCTCCCCATACGTGTGACTTAGGATCCAGACAGGATATTGTACCTGTGTTCTTCCAGAAAATGATAAAACCCTGGTCTACCAGTTTCATGAATGATTAATGAGAGGTAATTAGTCAATGTTTGTTAATCGTTTTATAGACGCAAAGTGCTGACTAAGAGCTATGTGTTCTTCCAGAAAATGATAAAACCCTGGTCTACCAGTTTCATGAATGATTAACGAGAGGTAATTAGTCAATGTTTGTTAATCGTTTTATAGACGCAAAGTGCTGACTAAGAGCTAAACAAAGAAACAGAAGCAGCAAAAGCCAGAAGACTTTACATCCACCCAAATGCTGATCACAGAATTCCAGAATGTTGGAGGTGAGGGAAGGAGGGATCTCAGAGACCATTTGCTCTGTGGTTTGTAGATCGTGCATTAAGGGGCCTTCTGGACAGCTGCCCAGCCACTGTCTCCCGGTATTCCCTCTCAAAACAAATCACAACGAGAAAGGCAAGATAAATTCCACAGAAACCATGCTCTCAGCATAACTTGAAGACAGAGAATGCCAGAACTTTAAAATAACTGTGAGTAAAAACAAAAAAATCATTGAATGCCAGCAGTGCACGCTCTTGTACTCCCAGCCTATGGCTGTTACCTAGCGCAAGGTTCCCTCACTCCAGGTATCACGTCCTCCATTCTGGAGGACTTTACCGTTTGGCTCCCATAGCTCCTGGTGTGAGAGCTCTGTCCAGGGATCTGGGCAGAGATGAAGTAAAATGTCTCCAGATCTTCAGGTAAAGGTTCAGTACTCCCCCACCCACCTTACCCCCACCAAACAAACAAAACAAAACAACGGCAATTCTATCCTTGGGGAAATTTTAGAAATTTTAGGTCAATGCACAGGGGGTTTTTAAGTCTGATATTTGTTTGGCTCTGAACTGGTACCTCACTTTTAGGAAGTGACCCCTTCTCTCTCTGATTTGGGAGGCTGGGCCCCACTGCTAGTCTCTGGTGTCACCTCAGATTACTGCCAACCATCCCACCTGCCCATGACTTGCACTGAGAGGGCATCTTCCCCTTGGGTCCCAGCTCTCCAGCTGGTGATCCAAGCCTGACTGCACCTCCTTCTCCCACCTGTGTCTCTCTGTCCCCTGGAGTGGTGCTCCACCAATGCCCCTCTGATGTGCCCCAAATGGCAGAGAAGGGTGTGGTCACCACCCAGAGTCTAGGGCATCATATGAGCAAGAAAGATCTTTGAAGGCTCATATTTCATCCTAAAATTTGTGTGCATTTGCATTGGAACCTCATATATAGCCATGCTTGTTTTAATATAAAAATGTCCCTCCCCTTCAGTGTTTTGGTAAAACCAAAGCCCTGTAAAGAAGTACCACGCTGATTCTGTGGGCTTGCAGGTTTTCACAAGACCACCACACCTCCTGCAGTTATAAACATCCACATGTGAGAAGCACTGGCCCCTGCTGACCCAACCCACTCTCGTCCCCCCAAAAAAATCATTGAATGCCAGCCGTGCACGCTCTTGTACTCCCAGCCTATGGCTGTTACCTAGCGCAAGGTTCCCTCACTCCAGGTATCACGTCCTCCATTCTGGAGGACTTTACCGTTTGGCTCCCATAGCTCCTGGTGTGAGAGCTCTGTCCAGGGATCTGGGCAGAGATGAAGTAAAATGTCTCCAGATCTTCAGGTAAAGGTTCAGTACTCCCCCACCCACCTTACCCCCACCAAACAAACAAAACAAAACAAAACAAAACAACGGCAATTCTATCCTTGCGGAAATTTTAGAAATTTTAGGTCAATGCACAGGGGGTTTTTAAGTCTGATATTTGTTTGGCTCTGAACTGGTACCTCACTTTTAGGAAGTGACCCCTTCTCTCTCTGATTTGGGAGGCTGGGCCCCACTGCTAGTCTCTGGTGTCACCTCAGATTACTGCCAACCATCCCGCCTGCCCATGACTTGCACTGAGAGGGCATCTTCCCCTTGGGTCCCAGCTCTCCAGCTGGTGATCCAAGCCTGACTGCACCTCCTTCTCCCACCTGTGTCTCTCTGTCCCCTGGAGTGGTGCTCCACCAATGCCCCTCTGATGTGCCCCAAATGGCAGAGAAGGGTGTGGTCACCACCCAGAGTCTAGGGCATCATATGAGCAAGAAAGATCTTTGAAGGCTCATATTTCATCCTAAAATTTGTGTGCATTTGCATTGGAACCTCATATATAGCCATGCTTGTTTTAATATAAAAATGTCCCTCCCCTTCAGTGTTTTGGTAAAACCAAAGCCCTGTAAAGAAGTACCACGCTGATTCTGTGGGCTTGCAGGTTTTCACAAGACCACCACACCTCCTGCAGTTATAAACATCCACATGTGAGAAGCACTGGCCCCTGCTGACCCAACCCACTCTCGTCCCCCCCCCCCATTTGCTCACAGTCAAATGCCTTTAGCCATTCCTGCTGTGGACAAGGCTCTAGGGGCACTACAGTGAGCTTCATCTCATACCTACAGGGCAAGGCCCTGAAAGCCAGTCATCCAGTCCCTCATCCAGGGGATTCAATTAGACTTCACTGATTCCCTGAGTTGTACTAATTCACTGTTGGTCCAATTTTTCTTGATGACTCATACTAACTGTTCATATCATGGGATAATTAAGAGTTGCCAAGGCCATTGAGTCAACAATACCATTGTATGTTCTTTGGACATAGGGAGAACTAACCCATTCTGCTTTTCCACTAGGTTTGGGGCACTGTGTCAGGTGGGGCACACAATACATTTAATCCTCACATGGACCCTAGGGTAGATGTCACTATTTTCATTTCACACATGAATTATCTAGTATGGCAGGATGTAACGGACACAAAGCACCCAAATGACTCGGGATTCAAATCCACGTTTTTCTTATCTAAACCCTAGCTTTCTCCACTCTTCATGTGCAGCATTCCTTGCTTTTCTTTCTGTTTGTTGCATCATTTTGGCCATTTTACCCCTTATGATCTCTACTGGAGAATGGAAGAAACAGAGAGAGGAGGGGGTGGAGTGTTTGAATTCTGCCATCAGCTGTTTCAGGGAGTTGGAGACAGGGTGGGAGAGGTGGTGGATTGAAACCAATGTCTAAACTGACATTTCTTTGATTATTTCTGGAATTAATTTATCTGGGTCCACCCTGTTGACCTCACAGCCACAGATTTTAAGGAATGGCTACAGAAGCACTTTAGTGACCTAAAGAGGAAACAGCTTCCCCAAGCCCCTCGTTCACCATCAGGTAGGGCATCAGTCTCATTAACAACAGGGACTCAATTTTCCATGTTCATAGAGACTCCCATTATCCCAAACAATAATTTTTTCAATTACCCAGACAGAGTGGTAACTGCATATTAAATACTAAGGATGATTTAAAACTAATAAATACTTTTGGAAATTCCTTAAATGTTTTAATGAATTAAAAGTTATGAAATATTTATAAGCAGTAACAACACCATTCAGTACCATTAATAAAATAAATACATTAGTCAGAAAATGCAATTCATTACCATTTTACTACTAGACATTGATGTCAATGACTGAATATTGCCCCAAATTACTTGTAAAATAGACCAATTATTTTAGTGTAATTAATCTTTTCAATTATTTCTTTTATACAGTTGTAATTTGAAAGTAATTTTCTTCTGGTAGTACAATGACCTTAGCACACTCATTCCTTATTTATTTATATTTAAAAACCTTTTGTGTCTGCCCCCATTTCCGGGCAAGTTCCAATGACTGAATATTTAAAATAGTCGCCCAAGCAACTATTATTGTTCCTAAGCACTTTGTAGGCATTTTAAATTGGCTTTATTAGTGAATATGAAGAAGCCATTCCAAAGGAAGAAAGTCTCTGCCGGCAGTAGCTACGCTCTGGGGGGACAGGAGGGGCCTGCAAATGTCCTTCCTGGCTGCATCTGCTCTGGCCTGGCTGTTTTGGATTCCAGTCTGCCAGACAGAGAGGAAAGCAGTGTGATGAACGAGTCAAAGGACTTCCTGCCCTTTAGCCATCCCACAGGATTCAACATTGTTACTCGTTTGTGTGGCACAAGGACTTGTACACCCAGTCACAAAGGTAGAAAGTGACTTTATCAGGGGTGAAGCGTAGATTGTTGGGGGAAGAGAAGCATCTACCTATGAAACCAGAAAGCAGATGTGGGCTATCAGAGTCTCTGCTGGAAGTGGGGTGACCTTTCCCTCCACCCCATGGATGGTTCAGATGAGGCGTAGATAGAAAGCAGGAGGTGGGTGTGAATCTGCAAACATAGCCTGGAATGGTTGTCCAGCATTATTCAGCTCCAGTTTCAGTATGAACAGGTTCAACTCAGTCAAGAAACACTGGGAGAGAGGACTATAATGCAAGGGTACTTCAAAAAGTTTGTGGAAAAATAGAATTGAAAAAGAAGACAAATCTTTCCATAAACCTTTTGAAGTACTCTCATATTTATTGTGCCAGGCACTGTGCTAACAAACCTATAATTTGCCAACAAACTTATAGCTATGTATTTACTGATGAGAAAATGCAAACTCATAGATTTAGGAAACTCTTCCAAGCTCAAAAATGTGGGGAATGGTGGAGATTGGATTCCATATTCATTCAGTCTGATTCTAAAGCCCGTAATTTCTCTCTTACATTGGAATAAGCAAACCTTCATTCAGTACTTACCATGAAAAAAAGCACTCTTGGTTGCTAATTGGGATATAGAAGAAAAAAAAAAAGGCAGCCTTTGATTCTAGGAACTTAAGTGTCAATTGAGTGAGACACATAAATAATTCTGGACAGAAGTAGACTGTTCTAAAAATAGAAATATATAGACACATAATTCTGAGCTGAGACTTCCTAGAGAAAATAGTGTTTGAGCTGAGCTTTGAAAGAAGTGCAGAGTGCAGGACTTTGAAAGATGGAGTGCACACCCCGGAGGGCACGGATGGAAGAGAAGCTTGAGCGTGTTGAGAAGGGGAGGTGTGTTTGGAGAAATGCAAGTAGATCTCAGTGGCTACATGAAGTCATAATTTTAGTGCTTATCTTTTAAATGGTCAGTCCATAGATAAGGGCAGGAGATTATGGAAATGAGAGACTTAAGAAGAGTGTTTTGAAAATGGGGTTCACCACCCACGTGGAGTTAAGCATAAGAACTAAGTGGGTATACTAAGGCTGGGAGTGCAGTTTCTCCTCAGTGTCTACTTCTGAGCAACAGACTCCACCATGGTGTAGTCGATTCAGTCCCTTGAAGTGACCAACCCAGAGGTGGCATCTCTCAGGTTGGCAGTTCCTGGCTCTGATCATCTGCTTGGCATTTGGTCATTAATTAACATCACAAAACTTTGCGGGAGGCATCAGAGGAGCCAATTGGTTTCTGTGAATAGTAATTTCTCCAGGAGAAACTGAGCAGCAGCAAGGGAGCAGCTTAGTTTTAAGAGTCTGTGGGCAAGGAGGGACCCTGAGGGGTTAGGCAGCTCATGGCATCATTTACAACACACCTCCCCGGCCGCCTTCACACTGACCCTCATGATGAGGTCAGGTTCGGAACAACCAATGACATGTTGTTACTCCTATTTTAAATTAAAAAACAATCAACGTGCCAATTCTGGGGCAGACCTTTAATGTCCCTTTTGATCGGAAGTGTTGGCTATCCTGTGGCAAATAAGTGTGGAAAGGGGACTTAAATCCAGGTTTTCTGATTGCCGGTTCAGTGCTCATTCTGTGGTCTTTCTGAGAAAGGAACACTGGAACTACTTCGGAGGAAGACATCTCTACAAATGGAGCATTTATTCCATACCTCTGGTGCAAATGAAATATAAATCAAGGATGCTCTTTGGGGAGAAGTTTCTGTGCAAAGTAGAATGAAGATCTTAAAGCTACCACATCAAAATTCAGTTCTAAGACAGAAACAATTTTATGCCAGTGTCAGTACGTGCTCAGTTTAGTGTTTGCTCAGTAAATATCTGTTGAATGAATGGGTGGATGCATGGATGGATGGATAGATGAGTCTGACCTGAAGAGAAGAGTTTTCTGCTGGCAGCACCAAGACAGAGTGCCACTGTGTCATCTCTGGTTTACAAGCACAGACTGAGGATCCTGCAGAGGCATTGCTTGCTCTTGGAATGGAAAATGCTCAGTTTGGGCCAGGCTGCCAGGAGCCCATGAAGTAATCCCTCATTTACCCAGCTGGATTTTGGAGCCTACTTCAGACTTTGATTGGTTCCACATGGCTGACCGAAAATTAGAATGTTTGTTCAGTTTCTCTCATTTCCTCTTGTCTCCTCTTAGCCTAAGGAGGACATTCTCTGTGGCCTATCATTGTCTTTGGTAGAGTAGGAGGAGAGAGAAGGGACAAGGCTGGGAGATGCCACTCAATTTCTACTGGAAACACTCATACTAGCTCCATACCCAGCATCTCAAAGCCAGGATCTACCTGGACAAGAACCTGCTTTGTGAAAATGGCTCATATTCAAAGTATAGTAGCCTTGTGCTCGGTCCTATTCTTTTAAAGAAGGTACAGTCAATATAACTATTTTTGGTTTTCACATTTCAAATTCAGAATCATAGGATCAAAACTAGGAGACTAGAAAATCAGACTGTCCAGTGGTTCCCAAACTGTATTTCATGAAGCCCCACTGTGGGGGCATGTCAAGGGTTGTGGAGCAGGTAGGTTCTGGACCCCCACCCTCACACAGGCAGCTCTCTTTGTGTGATTTTGTTTACTGGGCTTTTGTAGAAGACTTTGATTGAATTAAGGGTTCGGCATCTAGAAAATGTTTGAAGACCATGGATCTTGTTCAAACACCATTTCAGCCCCAGAGAGGTTAGATATTTGTGCACCTTCAACTCTTTGGGGACATGTGTTCCAAGGTATTGTAGTGGCGAGATTGCATTTGACACCTTGGATTTTTGTCCCTTCCTGAGCTGGAGAAGTCAGTGAAATAACTCCTCATGGGTAAGGTGAGGATTATGACACCCTCTCTGATAAATGGATCAGAGGGTAATGTGCATGAAAGTGTCTCAGTAGGGTAAGGGACCAAGATTACTTCTTCTTGAGCAATCTGTTAGTGAGCTGAATGTGGTCTGCCCTGGGAAACTTCAGATGTGGTTCATGTAGGTTCGTGAGAGAGAAGGGAATTATGGTGGCCTGCAATAAAATATGTTTAGGCCCACACAGGAGCCGTCCTTGCTTTTCATGGATGGGCTCCTTTGCAGCACCTTCTTTTCAGGTTGACAGCGGGCAGTGGTGCATTTCAACTGCCTTTGGCAGATCTGAGCAGGGAGAGGGAGATAATAAATCAGTTTCTTAGAAAAACTGAGAACTTGACAACCATAAGGTGGAGGCAGAAAGCACACTGGGCTGGTTCGTAATTTAGTATGTTAACTTCAAAGAAAATCTTTGGGTATTCGTTTATTCAATTTCACATGGTGAGGGAGGCAGATTAGATGCTTTCTGGGGTCCCTTCCCCTAATGGCCTTCCACAGGAAGCAGCAAGGCATGCTAGCTAAGAGCATCTGCAACCAGATAGCCTCCATCCCAATATCAGCCGTGTGCATAGATCTCTATGCCTCGATTTCCCCATCCCTATATAACGACAGGGATAATGATAATAATAGATACCTCACAGCATTGTTATAAGGATTAAATGAGTGAAAATATGCCCCGTGCTTGGAACAGGGCCTGGCACTAGAAGAGCTTGATGAGTGTTTGCAATGATATGCACTGGATAATGATAATAATAGATACCTCACAGCATTGTTATAAGGATTAAATGAGTGAAAATATGCACCGTGCTTGGAACAGGGCCTGGCACTAGAAGAGCTTGATGAGTGTTTGCAATGATATGCACTTTAGGAGCTGCTCAGAGCCACACTGATTCTTTTCAAATCCTTTCCAAGAAGCTAGTCCCACCCATTCTGGCACATGTTTTTCTGTAGGTATCTCTTAACCTGAGGAGTCCTGATGAGTGTCCTGCATAATCCTATTGTTCCAGACTGTTGAAGGAAGGTTTATGTGAAAGGGAAAGGATCTCTGGGAGCCTGCACATGGGTCTCTCTGGGCTGATGTCCCTCTTGTTTGTGCTAATGTACAAACTGCTCTTTCACTGGTCTTTCAGGGAAAAACCTATTCCAAGCAATTTCTACTCATAGCTACTTTCTTTTAGAAGCAGCAGGGTAATAGCCCAAAGCTATGAAAGCAGAAATAGCATTTATCAATTGATTGATGAACCAATCAGTCAACAAGTATTTATGTGGTGTTTTCTATGTGTTTAGCACTGTGCTAACTGCTCCCTGGAGACATAAAAGAAATATAAGGCAAGGTCCCGAACCTCAAGTTAAGGTCTCAAGTGACTAATTGATAGATGATTATAAACCAGCTACTAAATTTAGATGCAGAGAGCAAAGTCTGTAGCTGGAAATGACATTTCCTGGCCCCAGGAAATGAATGAGGAAGTCCAGTCTAGCCCCCATATTTCATTATTTTCTGATGCAGGAGGCAATAAGAAGTTGACGTCTCATAAAAGTGCCACAAGGAAAGGGAATATTGAGGAGATTTGTCTGGCAATGTGTGAAGGAAAGGTAATGGTATCAGGGAGACCAGCTGGCTGCTGCCAAAGTCCAGGTTTACATATACGAAGAATATAAGAATGATAAAGCACATGGCTAAGAAAACGAAATCTGAAGGGTAAATCCGAGAGACAGAAACAGCAGCATCCAGCCAGCAACAGATAGAATACAAGGCAGCAGCCGGTCTGGAGCTCAAAGTTCTGGCCATCTGGATGTAGGGGTAAGAGAAATAGGAGCCAAGGATGATTGTAAGGAGTTCGGTGATAAATACAACCACAGCCTCTACATGTTCCACAAAGGCAGTAGAATGTAGTGGACAGAAATATTACCTTTGTAGGCAGTTCGAGTTTGGCTCTACCTTTCACTAACTGAATGACATTGGCAAATTTTGAAACTTCTGTGAGCTCCAGTTTCCCCATCTGTAAAATGAGGATAATAGTCCCTGCTTTGTAGCATTACTGTAGAGTTTGCATGAGACAGCACATATAAAGGGACTGACACTCTGCCTTTGCACGTGTTAGCTTTTATTGCTGCTACTAGCCTAGATGAACTGAGCACCTATTAAGTGTTACATACTGTGATAGGTGTAAGGATTTAGGGACAAAATAGGTATGGCTTCTGTCCTGGTGACACCCACAGATAGATATTGTCTCCTGTGCAGGGAGAATTGTCCCAATGTCCCTGTCAGGGTTCTTCAAAAGAACTAAGATGGCACCTCTCTCTATGTGTGCCCAGGAGAAGCTGGGGAGTTCTACAGCTCTGTTTCCTCTCATGCTCTATGTGTGCCTCACCTGACAGGACCATCTTAGTATTTTTTTTATTAGAAAAATAGACCAGGCACCCTGCAGACCTATCTACAATTCCTGGCCAGCTTGTCATCAGCTCTGTTTACTCCCTTCAAAGATACCACTTCTCTCTTTTTATCTCCTTTTTTTTTTTTATTACCTAACCAAAGCAATGATCCCAGAAAACACACGTCTACATAAAATAGTCCTTGAGTACACCCTTAAAAAATAACTCTTTCCCTTTAAATATGTGAGTGTGGTTTTAGGTGCTTCTTAAGTTTGTAAGTTGTTGGCACCAACTGACGTGCACCTGCGTCTGTTCCCCTAAGGGAGAGGGAATTAGAAGATCCAAGGAGACACTAAAATGACTTTGTTCTTCTCTGCTCTTTGCCTTACACATCCACACCAGTCTGTCCACACCCCCTGGTGGCCATGGGTGGTCTGAGCCAGAGAAGAATT
>NW_007726350.1:4767-5198 GCF_000696425.1 Galeopterus variegatus | reverse complement strand
TTCTTCTCTGCTCTTTGCCTTACACATCCACACCAGTCTGTCCACACCCCCTGGTGGCCATGGGTGGTCTGAGCCAGAGAAGAATTATAGAGAACATCTGCTTCTCCATAGAGACCACTTGTTCTTGGACTGGAGCCTCTGCAGGAAGGGAGCTGGGCCTGAGGACTTCCCCAGGTCTCCAGGCCAAGCTACCTTCCCTAGGGAATCAGAGGCCGACTTCCTTCTCCTCTAAGAGCGTTCCCTGCCAGTAGAAACTTTCTAGATCATTAATGAAAGTTTAGGGAGGTCAACTCTATTGGTTTTGTAAGAATAGAGAAGCAAGCAAGGGACAGGTTTCTTAAGCTTTGTAACAGACTTGCTGCAAATGCAACACGAGCTACAGAGGAAAAATTGTGTAGGCGCAAGAGAGAGTTGCAGGGGAAGGGAGGAAA
>NW_007726350.1:1870-4053 GCF_000696425.1 Galeopterus variegatus | reverse complement strand
GTTCATGAGTACAGAAACATTTGTACAAGCTCCTGGCTTGCTCCCAAACCACATGTTTCTTGTACACAGCCCCATATCACAGCTTAACCACTTTTTCAACTTGAACTGAAGTTCAATCTATCACATTCTGGTGATTTTTCCTTTACCCATACATAAACCAGTTTTGATTAAAACAACATCAACGAAAAGTACTTTGTTAAAGATCTTGTGAGACCAGCAATAAATAAATGGCCACAGCAGCATAAGAAGCTGGGTGGTCCTTACCTAGGGAGTCCCTTTCGAACATTACCTCCAAGAGACACAGATTCAGATCTAGGCTTCTACCTGCAACAGATGACTGGGTGTTACAGGCCTTTATGGTTGTTTGTGGATAGCCTAGATTGAGGATTCAGGATCTAAGAGTGCCCTAGGCTTCCTTCCTGTCCACATTTTATTCTTGGGCCTCTCGGACCACAGTTTCTGTGGCACGGATGAGAGCGACCTCTCCAGTGAGCCTCTGAGCAGAGGCAGGCACAGCAGAAGAACAGCAGTAATGCAAGTGACTTCTCATAGTTCAAGCCTGTCTTCCATACCCTCCACATATGGGAAATAATAAAGGAAGCTTATAGTTATGACCCTGAGCCTTCTAAAGAACCAAAGAAAGATCAACCTCATATGTCTACTGATTATCAATTTTATCCTGCTTACCAGTGAGACTGGTGGCAGTGTTTAATGAAAGGTATATATAAAACATAATATTGAAATAGGAATAGAAGATCAAAAACTCTGTAGAGGGAAGGTGGAAAAGCTTATCAAATCCCTACACCGATATAATTACTATGATGGAATATTGCATTTAGTAAAGAGTTTCCTAGCAGCAAAGGCAAAAGGAAAAAATATCAACAAAATTATTCTTCAGGAGAGATATTCTTTCTCTTGGTAATAAATTATGAGATGAATTCATAATGTATGACTTATGCAAGAGGATTCAATGACACAGTGGACCATGCCCTGATGGTTTTTACAAAATAAGGCAAAAATTTTGCATATAACCATTTCCCATGTTGTCCATTAATAACAGCTTAAATAAAATCATTAAAAATACTTAGTTGTAAATTTTATCTGAGGAATAAAAAAAGGAAAATAAAAATCAAGTTGGGGGGAGGGTGAAAAATGGGTAGAGATATTGGTGAAGCAAAAATGGCACAATGTTGACAACTGTTGAATTTGGGTTGAGGTGCAAGAGAGTTCATTGCACTATTATATTTACTTTGTATACATTTGAAAATGTCCATAATAAACATTAAAAAAAA
The DNA here is from genome assembly GCF_000696425.1 of Galeopterus variegatus. Classification (NCBI taxonomy): domain Eukaryota; kingdom Metazoa; phylum Chordata; class Mammalia; order Dermoptera; family Cynocephalidae; genus Galeopterus; species Galeopterus variegatus. The sequence continues at coordinate 2,761 of NW_007726350.1, read as the reverse complement.
TAGTTGAAAGCATTTGTCATCCAGGGAAGTTAAGCTAATGTGTTATCTAACAAAGACTATATTCTATCTGATGAAGTTTTAAATTAAGTAGATACAATTTTATACTGGATCTTTGAAAATTGATTATTAGTGTGCTCTTTTATTGATCATTAAGTGCTCTATGGAGCACTTGGTAGTATTCAGAATCAGCCCCTAACCACTGTAGACTTTTCTATGTAAGTGTGCACATTCCCAGCTAAGCGCAGTTGCAGGTTATGGACAAGCCTAAGACAACAGGCTACCAAGAAGTGGAGGGAAAAGCCATGTTCAGATACCTTCACTGCAGTTCTTCACGGCAAAGAAGTCTACTGCAGACAAGCTTCTGTTTCCACTGGAGATGTATTCTAAGGCCACTCGGAAAGGGTTCTCTGGGTGCCCAATTCTTCCATGCAGCACTGTCCAGCTGGTTACATTGGAAAGCAGAGGAGAAAAGCATAGGAAAACAGTGATGAGAAGCCAGCCTAAACTGCAGAGAGAGTCATGCCCCTGCAGTGACTTCAGGACTCACATCCTTCAGGGGCACCAAGAGATGGAGTCCTAAGTGGTGCTGAGGACAGTGACCCTGACAGCAACACACAAACGTTTGCTTCCTTCTTGTCCATCTGACTCAGAGACCCAATCCTGAAGTCTACTGTCACCACTGGCATTTCTTTTGACATATTCTTTTTAAGGCAATTGGAGATCTCTGGACTATTTCAGTAGCTAGTCTTATATGGAAAGAATATATATAATTGAGAAAACCTGGCAGCAGAGTCAAAGAAATGGCTTCAAAATAGTTATCAGTCTATTCATAATTATCTCTGGAAAGAATGCTTAGCTTTCAGAATTTTATCTGATACCAAAGTCTCAGAA
>NW_007726350.1:0-521 GCF_000696425.1 Galeopterus variegatus | reverse complement strand
GTGGGACTGTCAAAGAAAGAAGTACTTGAAAAGAAAATGTAAATGGGAATTTCTTAAGGGAAAAAAACAACCAAACAAAGAGAGCAGAATTTTTCTCGTTCTTCTGAAAGATAAAGTACCCTATTTTTGAGGAAAGATGGTGGTGAAAGGCATGAGTATTCATATTCTGCCAAAATCGTAGCTCTCTGCTCCAAGCAGTGATGCATTTTAATTCCAGGTACACAGTGGCCCTTGACAATGCTTTCCATTTCTATATTGGCACTAGCCCTCTGGATAAATGTGTCAAGAGTTTTAGGAATTAGTTTCTGAGTTACTGATGCAATAACTTTTGTCCGAAATTCTCTGGCCTCCCATAGTTTACTGCTGCAACTTTAATAACTTTCAGAGCAGTTGCCAAACATGTATTTTATATCCAGGGAAGATGGGACTAGAAAAGGGCAAGCTTATACCTAGGGTCAGATTTGTTTAAGAGACAGCCAAAACCCAGTGAAAAACAAATCCAAATTCTTTTCTCTGTCTGC
>NW_007726349.1:744514-825324 GCF_000696425.1 Galeopterus variegatus | reverse complement strand
AACGGAAAGGACATTCTTGGGGGGGAGGGGAGAGAGGGAGGAGGGTGGGAGGTGTCGGTGATGGGCCATAATAATCATATACACTGTATATTGACAAAATAAAAATTTTTTTTTAAAAAAAAAAGAATGACTATTGTCAGCGAGACAGAAAATAACAAATGCTGGTGAGGATGCAGAGAAAAAGGAAATCTCCTACATTGCTGAAGGGAATATAAATTGGTACAGCCACTATGGAAAACAGTATGGGGGTTCCTTAGAGTACTAAAAATAGAGCTACCTTACAATCCAGCTATCCCACTACTGGGTATATACCCAAAGGAAATGAAATCAATATATAGAAAAGACACCTCACTCCCATGTTCATTGCAGCACTGTTCACAATAGCCAAAAGATGGAATCAACCTAAATGTCCATTGATGGATGAATGAATAAAAATGCTGTGGTATATATTCACAATGGAATACTATTCAACTATTGAAAAGAAAAGGATATTTAATAAGTTACAGCAACATAAGTGGAACTGGAAACCATCATGTTAAATGAAGTAAGTCAGGCACAGAAAGACACATACCGCATGATATCACTTGTATGAGTACTCTAAAAAAAGAAAAGAAAAACGTGATTCTCATAGAAGTAGAAAGTAGAATAATGGAGTGGTTACCAGAGGTGGGGTGGTGGAGGGAGGATAAGGGGTGGACTGACGGGTACAAAAGTATGCTGTCTTCCCTAAGTGAATCATTGTGCAGTACATGCATGTATTGAAATGACACACTGAACCCTACAACTATGTATAAGTAAAAGTTAAAATATTACGAATAAAAAATGAAAATAAAAAAATTTAAATTATAACTTCTAAAAAGAGAACATAATATAATTAATGAGTAAATATTATCTTAATGCAAGTGGATGTTCCCTAGAGTTTTGTGTAAAAAGAAAACTGAGGGATTCTCTCTCTCCATCTCCTCTTCTGACATCTTTTGTTTTCTGTTTCCCATTTCTCTTCACTCCTTCCTTTCTCTTTTCTTATTTTCTTCCCCTTTCCCTCTTATATTCCTCTCTGATTTCTTCATTTTTTCCTTCTTATTCTTACTCTTTCTTTTTCTTTTTCCCCCTCTCTCTTCCTCTCTTATCCCATCCCTTTTTCTTTATTGGATAACAGTGTTATGTGCCATTTCAAGGTGCTGATATTTCTCAAACAGTAGATATAACAGCATTTTAAAATTTTTATTTACACTTCGAATTTGAGTTTTATGAAAATATTAAGGCCCTTAAACATATGATGTCTAAAATATATCCTAAAATATCCTTTGGTAAATGTCTCTCCTGATTTAAAAATACATACATATTCCTAAGAATGTAGCTATTATAACTACCATGTGATTTTAATTTGGTATTGATCTATGCAATGTCAAAACTTGAAATTGATGACAGTATTACTGATATACCACTTCAGGAGAAAGGCATGTGTGAATAGCACACCCAGGTGTTCTTTAAAGACGTGTGTGAAAAGGTCCCCCAAGGGATTAATGATTTTATAAAACAGGATTTATTTTGGAGCTTGGTTTTCCTAAATAAAACTTTACCATTATTCTCATGTCAAGAGAAAAGGGTAGATATTCTTCATAATAGCACTCAATGATCCAGAAGAAAGAGAGAAAATCCAGGAAATATAAATTAGTGGCAAGTGACCAGCCCGGTTTGCTCAGAACTATCCCGGTGTTAGTACTGAAAGTCCTGAATCCGAGGATATCCCTGAGTCCTGTACAAACTGGGATGGTTTGCCTGGGACCTTCTGTGTTTTATTACTAAATGGCCATTTCCCATAAAACAGCTCAGCCATAGGCAAGCCAGGACAGTTGGTCACTCCAATTAGTGGGAGAAAAAAGGTCTAATGGTCCTCAAATTGATGTAATGTATATGAGACATGGATTTTCTCACCTTAAGTTATACTTTGTGCTGACTGTTTTACTGCTTTAACCTCATTTCATCTCATAGTTGCTTTATAATGTGGACATTATTAACCTGCCCCATAGTATTCATCCTCAGCACCACAATAAATGCTCAGAAAATATAACTTTGACCCAAATAGTGAATCACCAAGCCTCCCTGGGGGTTTAGCTAATGCTATTTAGAGAAAGAAGCTCTTTCTCTCCTTCGGGACCCTAAATTCTGATCATGTAAGCCCGGAACTCTATTCTGCTCGTGTAGAAACCCTTTTAAAGCACAAGAGAGAAAAGTCAAGATAGAGTGAGACCCTCAGCTGGGTAGAGGACAGGAAAGGACTAGAGGAGATGAGAGACGAAGGGAGTGAAGGAGAGAAGAGACACTGATAAAACTGAATTCCTGAATTACCTGAAGTCAGTGACAAGTGCAGAATTACAGCCAGTCTTCCCAGTTGGTATTGTCATTGCTTCCAGTCAGATTGAGTTCTTTTTCTTTTTCTTTTTTTTTATTTTTCTGTTAGAGATAAATATTTCCCAACCAATGCACTATATTTTGGGGGGAGATACTATATCTACATTCCAAATCTTTCACATCTCATAAGTAGAAATTAAAGGTATTGAAAGCATGCAGGCATATACATGAGCATACATTTAACATTTCAGTCCTGTTTCATCTATAAAAATAATCATCAAAATGCCTTTGGGACATTAGGGCAGGCTGCTGTTAATGTCTGAGCTGAGCACAAAAAATCTTCACCCCAGCCCTCCTCCAAGCTCGAGCCAAACGGGAGAGGTCCTTCTCTCCCATCTTCTTTTCTGTCTGAGTGGAGTTTTGGCAGAAGTGCCTCCAATTTGTTTGTTTGTGAGATTTGTTGTCTTGCCTGAGTAAGCATTAAACAGAAGGGAACCTCTCTCTCAAGGTGAAAAATTACTTTTAAATTTTCCACTTAGGAAGCGCGTCTTGGCGCTTTCGTTGCGTGAAGGCTAACCTCAGGGGCTCCTTATGAAGCCAAGACAGCAATAGGTCGGGCCTGTCTGCAAATAGACATCTCCCTTGTGTTTCCACTACCTCTCCAACTTACCTTAGTCCTGTCTTCTTTTTTTTTTTCTTTGTTGAAGGTCTAAATGACTTTGAAAGCCTTTGGATAAACAGATATCCACCATGATGCCAATTTGTGCAGTTCTTTCCTATTGATTTAGCTTGTAATTTATTTCTTTATTTCTGACACATTTCGCTTACATTCCCAGGTAAGGGCGAAGTGTTGAAGCTAGAAAACTGTAATTAAATAATCGGGCAGCTGGCAGGTGGAGGCTGGGAAGCTGCTATTTGTTTATATCTCCCTGCGTGGGTCACCCATAAGGAGACAGATCTGGGAATGGCAAGCTACAGGGAAGCAAAGTGCTTATAGGCAGAGGCAGGCTTTATTTTTGTAAATAATAATCAAAGCAGCTTTTCATGCTGAATTATGGCAGTTTCCTTCAAAGTGCCACGAAGTGGTCTATTATTACCCCTTGCATGACTGATTCGCTCAGCTGGGAGCTGGGGAGAAACAGGCCCACTGTGTTATCCATTGTAAAGTCTTTAATGAGATGATGGTACATGCAAACTGCACACTGCGCAATATTTCTCCTCCCGACACAATCTATATTAAGTCGATAGCCCGCTGAAACTCAAGGTTTGGTGCATTTTTTCATTTTAGTGGCTGTCGATGACTCTGAAAGTGCTGATTCCATCAAACCGCCCCTCTCCCATACAGATTTCAATAACTGGAGAAAGGGAAATTCCATTAGCTGGCGATGGTGCTTTAAACAAACAGCATGCCTATCCTTTTCATCCACTCTACCTCTGATCAGCCTGTCTTCTCGTCAGGAACTATAACAATATGTGAAGCCAACTTCCCAAGGAATGCTGAGAGAGGATATTCATTTACTCATGAAACAGTGGGTGGAATAATCGATGGTGGTGGTGATTTCTAAAGCACATGAGCCATGTTATAAAACAACAATCGAGTGGACACAAAACAGAAAAAATAACTAAAATTGAATGAATTGCTTCAGATAATACCAAGTCAGGGGTCTGAAAACTTTTCCTGGAAAGAGCTAGGTAGTAAATATTTTGCACTTTTTAGTGTCATGTATGTGTCTGCTTGCATTCTTTTTTGTTATTGTTGTTGTTGCTGCTGCTCTTTTACAACACTTTAAACACATTAAAAAAAAAAAAAAAAAAAAACTAAAAAAACCCCACTTTCAGCTGAAGGGCCATAGAAAGAGGCTATAGCTCTGCTTGTCCTTTTCCAAATGATGTTTGGTTTAACTTGAACCTCGGAGTTAACATTCAGGGCAGTGTAAAAAGCATTTGTGTGTCATTGAGAAATTTTGGAGTTTAGAGGTAGTTTGCTCTGAGTTCAATCTCAGCTGATTGCTGCTAATAAGGTCATCTTGGACTAGTTTTTGACTTCTCTGAGCTACATTTTTCTCCTCTGAAATATGTGAATAACACCTAACTTATGAAAGTGGTTACCAGAGACTCCGGGGGTGGGGGGGAGGAAGAGAGAGCTTGGCAATGGATGCAAAACTACAATTATGTAGGAAGAATAAGTTCTGATGTTCTATTACACAGTAGGGTGACTATTTTTAACAATTAAGTTTTGCATATTGCATAATAGCTAGAAGAGAGGCTTTTGAATGTTTTCGCCACAAAGAAATGATAAATGCATAAGGCGATTGATACATTAACTACCCTGATCCAATTATTACACAACATACATATGTATCAAAACATCAGATTGCACACCATAAGTACGTACAATTGCAATGTATAAGTTAAAATTTAAATTTTTTTAAAAAGTTGATAGCAAATTAATTTTTCAGACAGTAATCCCCCTCTTTTTTTAGTTCAAAGCTATAACTGTAATGCTTACTACAGTGGCTAACTTGTAGTAGACATTCAATAAATGCATAATGTATGATAAGATTAATGTTAATAAACATTACCCATGAGAGAAACTTGGGGGAAAAAAACAGCAGTATCTATAAGTTTGGAAAATATTGCCAATTAAAACAATAAAAGAAGCATAGACATTGTTTAGCCCTGGACAAAAATAGCCTACATATGTTTCAAGAATATATAGAAATAATGTCATAAGAATATAATCACAGCTGAATCCTGAGAGACATTAAATGGTAATGCCAAAGGCATTTGAATGTTGCCAGTCTTTTTTGTTTGGTCTAACCTGCTGTTTGCATTTTCAGAATGCTGTGAGCAGAGGGAATTTTCCTAATTTCTGGAAAGAGATGCAGAATACATGGGAGGAAAAGAAAAGGACGAAGCTGGCTGGAAACGTGACCAAGGACAGGGAGGAACAACATAACTGTTACATATGATGACCAATATGCAGAACAGAAATAGTGAAAGGACCAGGGCAACTTTCGAAACCCTCACTTTAGGAGACCTATATACATTCCAGAGAGGCTGACAATACTCTTTGTACTTCTGAAAGAACCATTTGGAAACAGCTGACTTTATAACAAGCACAAAGACCTTACTAATAGTAAATCTTTCTGTTTGGGTGTGATCGAACGAGTCTGAAATTTACACCTCATAATATATAAGTTCAAAATTTTGTCTTCTAGCTGTATGATAAAGCAATTTCGGGAAAACTGTAGAATCTAGGCGGCACTTACAATTTTTAAAAACCCTTTATACATTTAAAATTTTCTTAATTAAAGGTTAAAAACAGTTTTTAAAAAGTCAGTCCTCATTCTCTACTTTTAGCTATGTGTTTTGCTTTCTACACCTTCATTTTATCACTTACAAAATAGTCATAATGAAACTTATCTGGGAGGGTCGTTGTGAGGATCAGTCGAAATGCTCCACCTTCAAACAGTTATAAAGGGAAAATCACCATGCAAATGGTATTTGTAAAACGTGCATTTAGGCAAGTCTTCTTTTGTTAATTCTACTTTGTAATAGAGGATGCACATATTTAGTGGAAAAGAGTTTATAGTGAAGAGAAATTCTCCCTCTGCACCTGAACCCTCAGCATTTCCCTTCCTAGGGGTGATTACTTTCTTCCCAAATAACAGCATAGAAAACATCTCTTGAATCTGTAGCAATGTCTCTTTTCCCTTTATATCTAATATTATGTACTTGTGACAATCAGTTTTGCAAGGGTTTTGTCGATTTTACTAATCTTGCTAAAAAAAAACCCCAATTTTTGCCTTTGTCATCTTCTCTATGGTAATTTTCTTTCCTATTTCTCTAATTTCTGCTTTTATCTTCATTGTCTCCTCCTTTTCTATCTCCTTTAGGTTTATTCTGTTGGTCTTTTACCTCACTTCTTAAGTTAGATTCACTGCTTATTTATTTTATATATATGGTTATAATATAATATTATATGATTATAATATATTACTATATGTACATAAGTTTAGAAATAATTTTTAAAAGAATTAAACCTATTTATTTTAGTTATCTTTGGTAACAGATTTCTAAATTAATTACATTGCAGTTTGAGAAATATAGTCTGTATAACACCAATTATTTGGAATTTAGTGATGCTTGCTTTATGGCCAGTGCATAATTACTTGTATTGTAAATGTTTCTTGTGTGCCAGGATAGAGTGTTTACTCCGCAGTTGTTCTATACATGTCAATTGGGTCAAAAACCTCAACTTGGACTGTGGGAATCATGACACTTATTGCATCAAACCTTCATCTAAGAATAAGACAAAGCTACATTTAACATCTTGTTATGTACACAATGGCTCTTAACAGAGATGGGTGAAAAACAGATGTTCCGTGGATGTTTGCTATAATCTTCCTTCGCCTGTTATTCTGATGGATTGATTGCTTGTTGGTCTTCTCTCCTGGAAGGTGAGTACTTTGAGATTAGGGGTGTCTGTATCAGTGTATCATCATACACACTTAACAAGGACCCAGTCAATGTTTGGGGAATCAAAGAACGGTGACAAACACTTTTATTTCTTTCTGATAGAAAAAAATTGATTTGTGAGTAAAAGAAACATTGAAGCATCAGTTGACCTTATAGATAGCAAAACAGGTTATATTAGAATTATCCTCAAATCCCCTTTTACTGAATTTCTTTACGTATAGAAATCAATGAGCTACTCTCAGGTTTGATTTATGTGAGAACTTCCTGGAATTGGGGGCGTGGAGAGAGCACTGCAGAGAAGACCAGCTGGCTTCTGGATGTGCTTCTAAGCTATACCAGTACTTTTTCTGGAGTAGAGAGCAGGGAGAGAGGAGCATTTTGGGTCTTTGGCAGAACAGAATAAAGCATTTTACCATCCATTGATGCTTAAACTTCTTTTTTCATTAATTAATTAATTTTTATTTATTACAAATATTCATGAGATACAAAGCTAATTGTCACCCCTCCTGCCCATGATGTGAGGGCCAGATTCATACTGGGGGCATACCCCTTACCAGAAATTACTTGTGTACCCTCTGTCCACACCCAATTATCCCCCAGCTTCCCTCCCCCTCCCCTTCTCCCCCCCACTATGCTTTGTAGCCCTAGGAATGTTCCCTCCCTCTGTTGGATCATGGCACTACTGGGGTCTTTCTTTCTTTCCTTCCTTTCTCTCTTAGCTCCCACATATGACTGAGCACATGTGGTATTTACCCCTCGGTGCTTTGCTTATTTCACTTAACACAAGTTTCTTCAGGTTCATCCATGTTGCTGCAAATGGGAGTATTTCATTCTTTTTTATGGCAGAGTGATGCTTAAACTTCTTAACCTAATGATCAATAAATCTGATTAAATGAGATTGTGGGTCTCTGAGTGATGAAAATCCTATGGCTTCCATGGAACTCTCTGCCAATTTAGCTGTTGCCTCACTGGAGGATAAACCCAGCCACTAAACTGCATGCTTCCACAACTCCCAGCCATCACAATGGGAACAGTGAAAGAAGAAGAAAACCCATGTGTTCTGCATGTATCTGCACTTCAATGAAGTGAAAAGAATATGAGATTTCAAGTGACAGCTCTGAGTTTGTCAATTTTCTTACATGAAATCTTTTAAAAAAAAATATAATAATTTCCAAGGAAGACATACAAATGGCCAACAGGTAAGTGAAAAAATGTCAACATCAATAGTCATCAGGGAAATGCAAATTAAAACTACATTGAGATACTACCTCACGCCAGTTAGACTGGCTATGATCAAAAAGATGGTGAATAACAAATGCTGCCGAGGATGTGGAGAGAAGGGAACTCTCCTACAGTGTTGGTGGGATGATAAATTAGTACAACCACTATGGAAAACAGTATGGAGATTTCTCAAACAACTACAGATAGATCCTCCATATGATCCAGCAATCCCAATTCTGGGTGTATACCCAGAAGAATGGAAATGATCATGTCAAAGGGATACCTGCACTGCCATGTTCATCGCAGCTCTGTTTACAATAGCCAAGACACGGAACCAACCTAAACATCCATCAATGGATGATTGGATAAGGAAACTGTGGTATATATATATACCATGGAATACTACTCTGCCATAAAAAAAGAATGAAATACTCCCATTTGCAACAACATGGATGAACTTGGAGAAACTTATGTTAAGTGAAATAAGCAAAGCGCAGAGGGATAAAGACCGCATGAGCTCACTCATATGTGGGAGCTAAGAGAGAAAGAAGGAAGGAAAGAAAGACCACAGTAGTGGGGAAAGAACATTCCTTGGGCTACAAAGTGGAGTGGGGAGGAATGGGGGAGGGGGATAGGAGGTGGGAATAACTGGGTGGGGGACACGGGGTACAAAAGCAATTTCTGGTGGTGGGTATGCTGCTGATGTGAATCTGGCCCTCACCTCATGCCACGAGGGGTGACAATCAGCACTGTATCTCATGAATATTCACAATAAAATAAATAATAATAATAATAATAAATATAATAATGATAATAGCTGAAATCTGAAGCATTACGTATATATATCAACTTGTTTAATCCTATTAAGAAGCCTATGCTGTAGGTATTGTCATTTGTCCTAGTTCGTATATGAAAAAAATGAACACAGAGATGTCAAGTGATTTGCCAATGGATGTAGTCAATATTGAATAAACTTTAGCTATTGTCAATACAATTTGGATAAATTTGATCAACATCCTTGTTGAAGAGGTGTTTCTCAGATATTCCATAGTGGTGTGTGTGGGGGGGATTACTCTGTCCATTGTATGTAAGCAGTTTTTGTAGCTTAAGATGCAATCTTCTACAGGAAAGCTAGAGCTAACCTAACATACCACAATACATTTTGTGGTTGGCTGAGTTACTCCTCTTTCTTTTGTTGGTTGTCTTTGCTAGTGTGCTGGGATCTTTTGTGGCTCCTTTTTTCTAACAAAACAATGTACTCACAGACTTGGAGACGGGAGGGGAACTTAGAGACCATCAAGACAGTGTTCTTGAGTTGTGGTTAACCACTTGTATTCTCACTATAAATGCAGATTTTATTTATTGCTGGAGAACATAAAATCACTCCAGGGGAGAACCAGGGAAAAATCAAGGCTCTTTTTCTACCCAAATCCCATTTTAAATAGGTACTAATTGAGGCCCAAGAATGCAAAGTTCTTTTCTCAAGTTTGTTTAGTTTACACTGGCTAATACTAGAATTGAGGTTGACACCTGACAAAAGCCGAGTTTATGCTTAAAGCAAAAATCCTCAATTCAACATCCCATTTCAATGGTGCATCTCAATAAATAATAAATTTTAAACTTCTAAAGATAAAAGCCACAGTGAAAGTAGTTGCTGGTAACTTTGCTTCCTAACTAATCTCTGTTATATGCAGGCTTGTTTTTAAATATTTAGAAGTAGGAAAAAAAATGAGAGAGAAAGAAAGTTTGTTCTACATAAGATGTCTTTAAAAAGAACCTTGAGAAGACTATTAGGTGAAGAAAAGGAATTATGGAAAGCCAAATTCAAGAAGAAAAAGCAGGTGGCTAAGACCAATATAGGAACTGAAATTATTTTCACACTTTATTGTAAGCCATGAAGTCAATAAGTTCCATAGACTAAGTAACAGCAACAACAAAAAATCACGTGGAACAAAGCTGTGTGGTAGAGAGGACTTTTCTGTGTTGATTTCTCATTATGCAAAATGAGACACAAAAATGGCAAATAGAACAGGGTCATGTTTAGTTGGAAAGAGTATACACTGAAGTCAGCACCTATACTACTAAGCATCATTAAGAAAGACAGAAAGGATGTGGCTGAGGAAACTCACTTCTCTGGTGCTCCCTGATTCAAGGTGGGAATGTGTTTATTAAATGCCAAGTAATTTGATAACAATGAAATCTAGTTGCCAAGACATTTAACAGGTACTAAGATATCATATTGATTTGAACTTGCTGTAAATGGTGCATAATGTTGTTAGAGGAGAAAATTAAAAATCAAAACACAGGCAAAGTATTTAATTAAGTGCAATCTTTTTGCAAAAAAAATGCTATGAGTGTACTGCAGGCAATATTACCTGCTTTTTCAGTTGTCTGTTGACAGCCTACTGATGAGATCCAGCCAGGTATAATGGAAGCCTCTTACCTAGTTTAGGGTTACAAATCTAATTGCTTAAATGTCAACTTATGGGGCGGGGCAAATTCAAATCCATGGTATAGAGGGTCATTAAACATTGGAGAAAAGGGGTTTTGGAGTCAAAGAGAATTAGACTGAATCTCTAACTCTAAATTCAGGCAAATTTTTAATTTCCCTCATCTGTAAAATGGAACCAATATGAGCATCCTTGCAGAATCGTTTGGATGGATGTCATTTTAAACTCTTGTCAAAAGTAGAGACTCAATAACCGGTAGCTATTAGTATTGTCAGGAGTAGTAATATTAAACCATATCATGAAAAATAGCATATGCTCATAAAGATAATTTGCTGTCCAGAGTCTTGTACTGTTTATCCGTTCTATTTTGTAATCTGGTTTAACAGATGTGATCTCACACATGTCAAATTCATTCACCAATGTTTGGTCCCCTTGAATATTCGTCTCAACCTCATATTAAGAGAGTTACCTATGCTAGCCAAAACACATATATATTTCTTACTCTCCTCCTTGGCTTCCAGCCTAGGCATACACAGCAGAGCCTCATGTGCAGTATGGTCTTGTTGTCTGTGTTAAGTGTCCCTTTCAGTAAAGTCATTTTGGCTATTAAGCAGCCAAATAACTACTTAACAACTAAGATGAACCTTGAAGATGAGATTGCTACTGAGGTAGATACAGTCCCATCAAGTGACAGCCTTGAGCAGGAACTCAATCTTCAGAAAAGAGCAGGAACTTTGTTTAGATATCTCACAGGGAATGCACTTTCACTCTAGGTATTTACACAGCAGATCCATGTGTTTGAGGATAAATACACCAGGTGAGGGGCTACACTGAACTGCTAAATCTTTGTTTCCTCCAATCCTAAGATCTCATGGTTTCTGACTACTAAAAAATTCTGCCAAGGTTGTCCATGGTGTTTGTGAACGATATGTTTCCAAACCTTCACGAATCACTGTTTTTGTATCTATCCCCATACGATGTAGTGATTCCCCATGACCCATGACTTGCTCTGACTTATTCATCTTCTTCTGCATACTTTCAATAACAGCACTTGCCATTGGCTTTCTTTTGTGGAATTCTTTAAGTGAAGAAGCAAAGCCTGTATCCTATGTTTAATAGAAACAAGCAGAGCCAGAGAGAGCGGATGCTAACGTATAAGAGGTTCACTCACTTGCTGTATGACATGCTTTTCCCTCTTACAATCCAGACTTTTAAAATCTCATCATAGGGGCAAATGACTACATTGACATATCAGTGGAATTTAGCAATCTTGGAAGAGCTGAAGCTGGTACTATAAAAATCTATAAACGTGAGAATACTTCTGCCTTTACTGTGAAGACACACATAATTGGATTTATCCCCTACAACATTCTCCAGTCTCCAACAAAGCTCTGAAAGCTACAGGCTGTAAACATTGATGATGACAGACAAACAAACAAAAGCAAAAATCCAATGCCCATAGCTATTCATTATGACATTATTTGTAGTATCAAAAGACTGAAAGCAAACAACCTAAATGTTCATCAACGAGAAACTGGTTGAATTATCTATGTAAATCCACACAATGGAGTTCTATGCAGCAATGAAAAGGAAGAGAAATATCTCCATATGCTGCTATGTAATTATCTCTAGAATATATTGTTAGCTAGGTGTGGTAAGTGTGTAAAGTGTGCTATGCTTTATCTCAGGGTAAGCAAGAAGTTGTAACAAGATGTTTCATTTAGGAATATTTCAGTGAATGGAGAAGGCATAATAGAATAAACTATTCATTTAAAAAATCTAATTAGTGATCAAGTCAATAATCATAAATGGTTGATTATTGCAAAGAAAAAAAAAAGAATCAGACATCATGTGCCTTAGGTGTAAGTATACAATGTCACCTGTGAAATGTCCTTGACAAAACATGTATATATCTGTAGAACATAATATCACCAAACTTCTAAATCAAAATACAAATTTATAGGAAGCACAGGAGACAAAGAAGCAGGTTGAAAAACACTAAACAGATGTGATCAGCAAAATTTGGACTGTGGGAAATTTTACATGACAAATGGCCTTGTTTATTAAAAAATGAAGATAGAGGGGATGGAGGGGAAATTTTTGGATCAATCAATGATATTAGAATTTTTGTTAATTTTTAAATGTGAAAATGGAATGTGGTTATTTATTTATTTATTTATTTATTTTTTTGTCTTTTGTCTTTTTCCGTGTCCGGCAACGGATCGCAACCCTCAGTGTTGCCCCCGTACCGGACCGGGGACCGGCAACGGGATTGCAACCCTCGGTGTTGCCCCCGCGCCTCGCTCAGCCAGTGAGCGGGAACCGGTCTGTATGTGGGATCCGAACCCTCGGGCGGGAGCGCCGCCGCGCTTCCCAAGCGGCGCACTTATCCAGTGTGCCACCGGGCCGGCCCAGTGGTTATTTATTTTTAAGGAGATTATATGTTTTAGTGATACATGCTGAAATACAGATTAAATGATATGATATCTGGCATTTGCAACAAAATCTAGAAAATGGGGAATGGGTGAAGGTAGGGAAAACAAGATTGGTTGTGTATTGGTGATTGTTGAATCTCAGTGATTGGTAAATCAGGTTCATTACACTATTTTCCTGGTGTACACATCTGAAAATTTTTGTATTTATGTTTTTAGAAAAATACTCATATTCTTGATCCTAAAGGTCAACTGAAATCCATATATATTATGGGTAAGGCTTTTTTACTTAGATTATAGAAAGACCTATAAGACATGTATCTCTTTATTATTATTAATAACAATTAATTATATGAGCACACTTCAAAAAGTTTGTGGAAAAATAGTATTGAAAGATAATATGAATCTTTCCATGAACTTTTTGAAATACCTCCCTATTTATTTAGTGACAATATGCCATTCAAGTTTCTAATCACTTCATATATTTTAACTGATTTAATCACCCCAACAATTCTGTTAGGTAGGTACTGTTAATCCCCATTTTAAAGATAATGTCAGTGAGACATAAAAGTTAAATAAGCTGTTTAAAATCACACAGCTAGTGATGACTGAGCCAATATTCAGCCTGGTTCAGGATTTAAGGAGTGAAGAAACAGACTCCACCTCTAGCTGAGAGAATCTAAGTAATGTTGTAAATGGAGTGTATTCGGAGAAAGAGGTAATTTGGCCATTTTTTTTTTTTTTTTTTTTTTGCAATGGAGCTACCACAGGAACAAATCCTTTGAGTAATTTGAAAGCTATTACATACCTTTCCCTCATTTTAGGTTCTACTGCAAATTTGGATTACTTATTACCAACCTGGTCTGGACTTATCTAAATCAGAATTCTCCATCCAGCTAAATTGTAAGTGCTGAGCCAGTGAGTACTAGGGCCAGATACCAAAGGTTTGCTGCTGCTGTGACTTGCCAGAGGACAGGATTACACCCTAGGAGGGCAAAAGACAGGATGCTGTGGGAAAGAGGAGCTTTAGCAAGAAGCCCCAGTTCCCAGGTAATGAGAGATTCTGACATGTAACAACAGCAAAGCAGCCATAATAGAATTTCAATGAGATAAATTCCACTTTCTGCTCAAGTTTTGCCACTCAGGGAAGAAACAATTACCTTGTGAAAATGGAACTCTCTCCCTATATTATCCCTTCATTAAAATATTCAAATGCAGGTAACAACACTGTTATAAGCTCATTTATAAAGAAAAATAACATTAATGCATTTAACGCTAATGCATTTACCTCAGAGCGCTTCCCAGAAATGTTAAAATGTGAAGTTTATAAAATGTTCAGTGATGTTGAACTTGAATTGCAACCTAATGCTTGAATTGCTACATTTAACATTAAAAACATGTTATTAATCTTCAATTTAGGGGAGAATAATTTTCACTCACTGTGCAGAATAAAATATCCAGTTATGATGGGATTTCATTCAGATCAAATTTGCTTTAATTGCAATTCTATTAAATTAGAAATAGACATTTTATCCTGATATGATTCTTTGATGTCTTTAGTTTTAATGCTAATAAAAGCATTATCACCACAGGTGTGAGCTGCATTACATACAATAATTAGGGCTTAAATTAAAGATGTGTCAAGCTACCCAAAAGTAATTTGGAAAACTACTGAAAAAGAAGCAAACCAGGTAAAAGTTTGGAGGCATTTTAGTTCCCCACACTTTTGCCAGCATCACTTTCTCCTTATTTTATTTTATTATAATGATGACAATAATACCATTAAGAATAATACCTCCAAGCTATGGTTAAATAAAGTACTGTAAAGCAATTGAGTGGAACACTTTGCAGACAAAGAAAGTCATTGTAGAAGAATATTTAATAAAATAAAAATGTAAACAATGCATATTAAGTAAGGAAAAAGCTGTAAATTAGTATGTACAGCATATCATATTTGCAAAATTTGCACAGAGAAGTCTGGGAGGAAATACAACCAAATGTTAATTAGTTATTATTAATCTTAAACTGGAGGATTACAGAGGATTTTTTTAATGTTTTGATTCTGTATTTTATAATCATTTTCATAATTAGCAATATTATTTTGTTTTAGGAGAAAATCCTGTAAAAGAACAAAGTGCATCCAGCATGACTGAGCTTGTCATAATCAAAGACTGTTGTGTTTCTCTGACAAATCTAAATACTGAGATGCGATCCACCAGATAACACCCTCTGGGGGAGGAATGAATGATTGAATGAATGAATTCCAGGAGTTGGAGTTCAATATGTGACTAACAGAAAGGTAGCCAGGAATTACATCTTTGCTTTTTAAAACTTTTTTCTGTGAAAATCTCTCTTCAGTATCTAAATCTCTTTATTTTATTGAAACATATTATAGAAGAAAAGGCCATTATTACACAGTAATGCTCTTTTCTGAAATGAACCAAATTTGAAGACAGAATTGAAAGATTTTCAGCCTCAGTACCTTGGGTTGGAGATGAAAACATTCCTCTGCTCACAGAAATAAATTGACCCACATATGGCAATACAACATTAGACTTTGGGATTTTTTTTTCTAAACTTTGTTAAATATTTTATTAATGTTTGCACCCACTGTGTGTCAGGAAATAGACCATATGCTGTTGGAAAGGGAAAGATAAATGAAGACATGTTTTCTGCCCTCAGGGTAGCTTAGAGTAGAGGAAAGGGAGTAGGCTTTGAAATCGAACATTCCTAGGGTCTAATCCAACTATCACCAGTTACTGACTGAGTGGTAAGTGACTTATTCCCCTCAAGCTCCAGTGTCCTCATCTCTAAAATGAAAAAAATAGTAATACTTCACTGCGTTTTATAAAAATTAAACTATTTAATATAAAAATTAACTGACACACAGTAAGTTCTTAGAAAATGGTAACCATCCTCAATGAAAGAAAAAGATATATAATAAAACATGACATAAATGCACAGTAAAGATTTGTAACATACATAGCACTTGGTTTAGGTAGGATTTAACTAATTATCACATTCACGTGATCCTTTTCTCTCTAATTGCTGGGGACAAAAGAGATCTTCTGTGCTTGTAGAAATTTGATTTTATCAAGCACAGTTACAATTAATAGAAATGAGATTTGGGTGCTTTGTGATGGTACTATATCAGAGACTCAGAAATTTCTTTTTGCTGCTGATGCCAGCTACCCCTTAGGTTCTCAGAATCTTTAACAGAATTCTCTAACAATTAGAGAAGGGTATGTTGGTTATCTATTGCTGCATAACAAGTTAATCCAAAACCTGGAGACTCTAAACAACACACACTTATTTGCTTACAGTTTCTGTGGGTCAGGAATCAAGGGTTAGCTAAGCTGTGTCCTCTTATTCAGTTCTTCTAAGTTGCAATGAAAGTATTGGCCAGGGGTTGAGGTCTCATCTTAAGGCTTGACTGGGGAGGAGCAAGGTCTCTTGCTCACTCACATAGTTCTTGGCAGGAGCCACTTCCTTCCAGTTCCAAGTAGGCTCTCCATAAAGCAGCTCAAAGCATGACAATTGGCTGAGATAGAAATCACAGTCTCTTTGCAACCTAATCTTGGAAGTGACACTCATCATTTTGTCATATTCCAGGCAATAGAAGTCAGTATTTAGGTCCAGCCTACACTCAGGGGTGGGTGGGTGGCTGGGGTAGGGGGAGGAAGAGAGGATTACACAAGGACATAAATAGTTGGAGGTGAATGTCATTGGGGGCCGTCTCAGTTACCTGCTTTCCACAACGGGAGTTCTAAGAGTTACTCAGATGACATCTGAGCATGTGCCTTAAAACCCCCCGTTTTAGAACCCCAGGAAAAGGCAAGGCTGAATCTTGAGATCTGAATGGTGACTCTATATTCATCCCTGTGATTGGAAGTCAGGAGGCCAACATGCTCAGACATACTGAAGAGAGAAGAGAGGAAGAAGTCTAAGCCATCAAGAATAACCTTGACAAGTCAATCTTCCAGCTCCACATTAAGGGAAGGATGGAAACGTGTGAACAGCTGATTTTGGCTCAATTTCTCCATATTTACAAAATGCAGAAACACACACATGCACACTTACTACATGCCAGCCATGGTTCATGTACTTTACAACAATTTTATAAAGTCATTACTATCATCACCCCTATTTTACAGATGAGAAAACAGAGGCACAGGGTGATGGAGTCTTATGATCCAAGCTCACACAGCTGATAAGTGTTGAGATACAAACTGAGGCCCTTTCTTGCCTGCTATGGCATAAAAATTCCTTAAAACCGGATGTTCTACCCAGCATCTGGTGAATGTGCTGAGCTATGACTTATAAAATTAACAGCTTTCAGACAACTGAGAAGTAGCCAGGCAGCAGCAGAAGCAACTGAGAAAAGGTGCGATACTATCTGTGGCTCCAGGCTCCAACCTGCCTCCACTGGCTATAGTCCTTAAAATATTTAAGGTCCACACAATGGTTTTTTTTGTTTTCTTTTTTGTTTGTTTCTTGCCTCATAATATTTTACACAATGCCTATGATACAGAAAGTTCAAGATGTGACAATTCGGTGATTACCTTTTCTCTCTCTCTCTTTTTTTTAACCTGCATTGGCTAGAAATTTAGGCATTGCATGTCTCAGCTGATGCATATCAGCTTTTGTATCTGACACACGCGAGTTAAAATTCTGAAATTTCTACTTAGTTTTTATGACCTTGACCTTGACCTTCCCTATCATGTCCTGAGTTTCCCCATCATTAGGATGGGATAATCATGTCTTCTTGTGGGGTTGTCATGATGATCACCTGAACGTATGCCCAGGGCCTGCCATAGCACAAGGAATTCCACACATGCTGGCTGGCTTTATTATTAACAGCAGTCATCCAGTTTTTAAAAAGAGGACTTTTCTTCTACTTCATAATCCAACTTTCTGAGTATGGTTTTCAAAAATGTCACTCTCCCTTACTTTATTTTATTTTTGACAGCCAGCTGGTACAAGGATCTAATACTGTACCTTGGTGTTATTAACAACATGCTCTAACAAACTGAGGTAACTGGCCAGCCCCCCTCATTTTTTAAAAATGATTTTTTTCTTTATTATTAGTATATTCATTGTTATGAATCGTGATATTTCTTTATGCCCCTTACCTGACCTATCCCTTTCCAAACCCCCTTTCTCCTTCCCCTGCATCTCTACCATCCCTCCCTCATTTTAAAGGAACAACCACATGCATTAGTCAAGGTAAGGAAACACTAACTACTTAACCTCCTCCACCCCAAATCTCAGTAGCTTAATGCAACATTTATTTTTCTTTCCTGTCAATCAGATGCTCATATGTTCCTTTGACCAAAACTAGTCACATGGTCTTACTAGAGGCAAGGAGGCTGAGGAACATACTTTTTATTTGTGCCTAGGAATATAATAAAAATAGCATGATTTCCTGACATCCTATGTTATAAAAAATTGGGTGATTAGAAGGTAAGAAAAAGTATAAAAGAATATTACCTTAATGTTACTACACAGACAGCCACATTTAGCTTTTTTTTTCATTTTTAGTATATGATCTAATGACCATCATTTTATTTTTTTAATCTTAAAGTTATGTCTTTTTTTCATTGAAACATAACTGATTATACATAATTATGAGGTTTAGACTTGACTGTCAATATTTGTGTACAATATGTGATGACCAGGTCAGGATAATTAGCATATTCATCATACAAAATGTAATCATTCTTTGTGTCCATTAACCAATTTCTTGCTAACTCCGCCTCCTCCTCTCCCTTTCCCACCTCTAGTAATCACAGTTCTGTTCTCTCCCTCTGAAAGTTCAATGTGTTATTGTGATTCTTTCTTTCTCTTTCTTATTTTTTAGCTTCCACTTATGAGGACAAGTGGTATTTCTCTTTCCATTCCTGGCTTATTTTAGTTAAGATAATTTTCTCCAAGCTCATCCATGTTGCTGTGCATGGCAGAATTTCATTCTTTTTTATGGTTTTGAAGTATTCCATTGTGTATATATACCACGTTTTCCTTATCCAGTTGTCCGACGATGGACATTTAGGTTGGTTCCATATCTTAGCTACTGTAAACAGCTGCAGTAAACATGGGAGTGCAGGTATCCCTTCAACATGATGATTTCCATTCCTTTGGGTAAATACCCAATAGTGGGATTGCTGTATCATATGGTATTTCTATCTGTAGTTGTCTGAGAAACCTCCATACTGCTTTCCATAATGGCTGTACTAATTCACAGTCCCACGAACACTGTGGAAATGTTCCCCTTTCTCTGCATCCTCATTGGCATTTGTTATTCTCTGTAATGACCATCATTTAAAATTCTATGTAAATAGTCTGTGCTCTGTTATGATTTTCTTGATCATTCTTTTATCACTGAGCAAATATTTAGGATTATTGTAATCCTCTTCCCTAGTATGTTACAACTTCATACTATGAATGTTGATAATGTCAAAGGGCTTACCTCCAACTTAGGTATATAGCTGGGAAGTTATAAGCAGAATGCTAAAATCAGCCAATGTAATTCTCATGGCTCCTTAAGCAAAGGAATATTCACAGTTTCATGGGCTAGTCTGACAGCTCTTACCCTAGGTTCATTGCCTCTGAATTAGAAGGGGAGAGTTAGATATGTGCCTGAGTCAAATTAGACTTGACTTGGATTATATTTTATTCCATAGAAGCAAACCATCTATATTATAATGTTCAGTGGCCAGTGTCAGGGAAGAACAGCCACTGTTTCAAATGATTGCATGACTAAAAATCAAAGTATGGTAATGCTTCCCAGCAAAACTCACCCTTTTCAGCCGTGTTGCTTTGCGGGAAAAAGAACTGCTGTCTGGCTGGCATGGGATTGCAGAGAGAGTGCAAATAAAATGCAGATTTGTTTCCATTTCATTCCATCCCAACAGCAGTTATTCATAACAACTTAATGTGCAGCCTCTGCATTTCCCAAATGCAATGTGCTGAGGGTTTTGTGCAGTTAAAATTGGTTTTATAGGCAAGAGAAATGCCAGCAGCACTGCAGAATTGTTGCTATACTTTTGCTCTCTTGAATTTAGCCCTCTAGTATGAGTATTCAGATCCTAGAATAGTTGCTTCCATAATGCAAAAATCTAAACTACCAGAATCAGGATTATGCTAGGAAACACACACTCTCTCTCTCTCTCTCTCTCTCTCTCTCTCTCTCTCTCACACACACACACACACACACACACACCAGCTTATATAACACTATAAATTAAATATGAAGCCTCTTTGTTCTTTCAAAAAAAATCAGAGAGAATCAAAGGCTTGTACAAATTCTTTACTCTGCTTGGAGACTTCATTGCTCTTATAAGCTTCTGCATCCTGGGTCCTGATGATATTCGCATTTATTTTCAATGATTCACAGTTTTCTGCATACAAGTAGTTAATCACAATTTACCCAAATGGCTTTCAACTATGCTTTATGGCACTTTAAGGCGGACCTGTCCACCCAAATCTAAACAACATGGCTAGCCGTTCATCAAGAAAGGACAGAGTAGAAGGCAAGACAATATATTTTTTTTTAAACTCAGTGAGGCTCTTCAAAAGCAGTTCATTTTTATTGCTGCTCCAATTTATAGTGTTGGGAAAACAGGGGAACAGACTGAGAGACAAGTGGGGTCATTGCCAAGTAACATTAAAGACACTGGTATGCAAAAAAGTTATATATGTGTACTGTTCTTCCTGCATAAAGATTATGTTCTGACCCACAGAACTTGGCAATAGTTTTCCAGGATCGTGACTGGATTGGATCTGATCCATTTTTACTGATCTTCATTCCCTTCTGACCAGTGACTCATGTTTGCCTTTGGTTGCCTTGATAGTTTAATTTTACGAGTTTGAGATATGCCTGTGTTTTTCTAATATTGCCTCTGTAATACAAGAAACATTTTAGAATTCAAAACTACTTTGAACTAAAGTTTCCCTATGAAAGTTTCCACCCCAAATTAGTTGGTGGACAGAGAGCCTTCTACAAACAGAACATGTTCAATGCACCCCAACCCAGCAACACCATGTGGACTCTTCAGAGTCCACATTGAGGAAACTCAGTGGGATAGTGACAGACAAGACTCAGCCTTTCCACAGTGGTCACAAAGTAGCCTAGTTGAAAGCAGCTTAGACAACCAGCGGCAGCTTCCCCGTCATTTTTCTGAGCAGGACATTAAAGTGAGACATGCATAATCAAGTAATTTTGATTCATTTTTTGGGAAGCGATGGCATTTAGTGAAATCCAGTAAATTGTCCCTTTCAACAGTAATAACATGTTCTGAGCTTTCCCCACTAGACGTTGTGTAATGGTAATATAATAGGATTGCTATGGCAATTAAGTGATTGCATATTTTCGGGCAATGGAGGGCATCTACCAGGGCACAAAGCATTAGTAAAATGGAAGCATTGTTACAGGATTGGTTAGGATCTGGCTCAGGAGTTGAGGACACATGCTACCATTCATTTTATTTCTTCAGGAAATTTGGAGGTGGGTTTATAATAGCAATGAGCTCCACTACTCACACTGGGATTGTACAGGGAAGAGTCCAATAGGTCTCTACATAGCAAATGACTATCATCTTCATTAAAGCATTTAGCAAATATTTATCTGCATAGCAATGCTGGGCAAAGTGAATTATTAGACTTGCTTTCTGATAGCAGAAGGGCAGTATGGAGGAGAATATTCAATACCGCGTAAACATCAGTGACCCCTTCATTCACAGAGTGCTTTACAGTTTCCATACAGGAAAGTTCCCTGGGATCTCCCTGTGCTTTCCCCTCCCCCTCCCCCCACAACTACTATGTGAGATTAATAGAAAGAGAAATATTATCTCCATTTCACAGATGAGGACACTGAATTCTGATGGCCACAGTCCAGCTTAAGTCTATGCAACTCTGCAAGCCTGAAAAACAACATTTTGGTTTAGAAGATATAGACTGTCAAGTTCTCTTCCCCACCCCAGGCATCCTGAAATCAGTGAATCTCTGTTTTTTCTATTTCATTTCTAAACTGGCATAACAAGCGTTTGTTACAGCTGGATGTCAATACATGAGTAATTGCAATACATTGTTCTATGTGCTTTGCTATGTTTGAAATATTTTGTGATGACAAATAATGAAAAATAAAATTAATTGATCGACTTAAGTGGGGGATACTAACCTTGAAGTATTTTGGGGGGGGTATTAACTCTAGAAACGAATAGTGTGTATTATAACACTTAATGAGTGTTTCTTTCTGTGTCTCCATTTTGGTTATTATTGCTTGTATTATAGTCATTGGAGAAATGGTGGTGGCAATGGCCACAGGGTCTTCACTCTTTGTCTTTGCAGCACTCAGGTGCACTGCTATCAGGAAGATCAGAGCCTCATGGACAGTATTCAAAAAGGGCTCTTGCTACTGTAGTGGGGGTAGTGCAGGGAGTGGGGTCTCTGTGCATGGTAGTCCTTCTACACAGAGTCCTGCTTCTCCATCAGCCATCCCCAAAACATGCCCTTGATCTTCCTTCAAGGCCCTTCAGCAAGTACACAATTAGCTATTCACAGCTCAAGCATTATTACTGGAGGCTTACTCCTCCATAACCAGATTAAATTGAGTCTCCTTTTATGTTCTCAGCATGTCTTACACTTTCCTCTTTTTATTGTGGTAAAACACATACCACATAAAATTTACCGTTTTAACCATTTTAAAGTGGACAGCTCAGTGGCATTCATAATGTTGTGCAACCATCACTACTGTCTAGTTCCAGAATTTTACCACCCCAGAAAGAAACCCCACGGCCATTAAGCATTCACTCCCTGTTCCTCCCTCCTACAGTCCCTGGCAACTGTCCACTTATATTTTCATATAGTTTTTATGTCTGGCTCTTTTTACTTAGCATGCTGTTTTCAGTATTCATCTGTGTTGCAGCATATACTAGTACTTCAGTCCTTTTGAAAGACACTATCAAGAAAGGGAGAAGGTAACCTGTAGTATTGGAGAAAATATTTGCAATCAATAAGCATCTTTACAATATATAAAGAACTTTTACAACTCAACAACAAAAAGACAACTCAATGAAAAAATGGGTTAAGGACTTGGGTAGAGATTTCTCCAAAGATGTGCAAATGTCCAACAAGCACTTCAAATGATGCTCATTATCATTAGTCAAAACCTTTCCTCTAAAAACTCATCACAATTTTTATTTATTGATGCATCATTCTTAGCTTAATGTCTGTGTCCTCTAATGAACTCAAAGCTCCAAGAGACCAGGACCATGTCTCTTTTCATTTATCGTTATAACCCTAGTACCTAGCACAGTGTTTGACACAAGCCTTCAATAAATATTTGTTAAATAAATGAAAGGATGGTCAACGAGAAACAAAATGTGCTAGAGAGTCAAAACAGGGGAAGATGTCAGCTCATTCAAATTGTGGAAATAGTGCATGTAGTTGGTGGATCTCACAATCACACACAAAGACAGCAGCTGTTTTTCTCTGACCTTGCCTCCTAGATTGCATTTCTAGACTGAGAATCATGATTTCGCTTTTGTTGTTGGTGGTGATAGTGTTGGGCTCCCCTTTTCTTGGTAACTACTGTGAGTCAGGCATTGTGTTAGGTGCTGACGATATAACTGTGAGTTAGTGAAAGCATGGCTTAAGCCTCACTAAATCCTTTAGCACAGATTTCACTCTCCCAGTTTGCATGTAAAAGAACTATATATCAAAGAAGCCTTTAAAGCAGTGATTCAAGAACACTCAGATAGCAACCAAGCAATTGTGCATTCAGTATATCTTACTTCACTACCCCCATACACCTGGACTATTTCTCCATTGTCCCCGAATTCCCCACATCAAACACAAGGAATGGGAGATGTCAAAAGATATTTAATAATCAACAGTTGATAGTTACACAGAAAAAAGGGCGGAAAGGGGGGAAGGAAGAAGTGAAGAAAAGAGAGATTGAAATTTGGACTCACATTGCTTCTTAGGATGAATAAAATGATAACAGCTACCAATATTTATTCTGTCTTTACTATGTTCCAAGCACTGTGCTATGCAATTTACTTTCATTGTCTCATTGAATGTAAAGATCCCCTATAGTATGTAGCTACTATATAACTATTATAATCCCTATGTTGAGCAGGAGGAAACTGAGGCACAGAGAGTTGATTAACTAGCTCAGGGCCACACAGATGTCCATTAATGGAAGCAGGATTTGAACTCAGGAGTTCCACATTCAGAGATCATGTCCTTAGCCACTAAGCTATAAGTGCCTCCAAATTGGAGTATGGCCTATGTGCTCAGACTAATAGATCACAAACTCCTCCTCTTTTATTCACATACCACGGAGAGTAATGTTTTGTAGAAACAGGTGTTTGTTGTTTTCAGTGTCCTTGGTACAAGTTGTCAGCAACTTAGGGACTTCCCTGTCCCAAAGAGCTGGCAGCAAGAAACTCCTGCTCATTGAGAGGGAGTCCCTACCACACTGATGAAGAGGAGAAAAACCACATGCCCATCCTCTGAAGATTGCTCTGGGGACTCCACAGCTGACCACTGCTGTGGAGTGGACACTTTCACGGGCCACAGGGACCTTTAAATGGGATGCTGCCTGGAAAGCAGAAAGAACACAGAGCAAGAAAGTTGGGTTCTAAGACAATTCTGTACCGTGATCAGAGGTTGTTACAGCTGAGTGCCACAAACATGTGCCCACCTCAAGGACTCTTGTCATTCTTGCTATAGGGATGCTCTTCCTCCAGGTCTTTGCATTGCTGGCCTCTCTCACCTCCCATATCTTGGCTGAAACACTGCATCTCCCTAGAGGCTTTACCATGCCATCTGGTCAACAGTAGAAACTTCTCCATCTCTCCGTATCTCATTAATTTAATTTATGTTTGATGTAGCACTCATCATAATCTGAAATTATATCCTTTATTCTCATTAATTTGCTCACTGGCTCACTTCTGTCCAAATAACCTCTGTGATTGCAGGTATTTTGGTTTTTATGGTTATTGCTGTATCCCTGGTACCTAGAAAAATACTTGGCATATGCTGAGAAGGAAGGAAGGGAGGAAACAAGGAGAAACACTCTAGTAATTACCAGCTCTTCATTGTTTGATGGAGAAAATTGAGGCACAGAGCAAGTTAGTAGGAGAGTCAGGATTTAAACTAGTATGTGACTCAACAGCCTGTATCTTCTCCTATGATCTCTCACTGCATTGATGGCTATCATGCTCACACATGTATAAGGTTTCTGAAATAATATTCATACTTTCTCCATTGAAAGTAAACCACCATTACTCCAGCTTCTACCTTCTTCTAGAAGTTTTGTTCTATCAACCTGAGCCTTGTTGGGGTTCATATATAGCTTTTGCTACAAGTGTTGGAAACTAGCAGAAGAGAGATGTATCTTACTCTAATCCATTCCCTATCCCACACCCAACGTAGTCTTTGAAAAAACAAAGGATGAATAACTTAGGTTCTCATTCTGCACACAACTGTTTTCTCCACTTGTTTCACAAATATATTCTGTTATTTTTAGGAGGAAGAGTAAATAAAAGCAGGGAAGCAACGGCATTTTAAGATAGCTAACACCTATACAGTCTCTTTCTTAAGATGAGTTTTTGTTTTATTTCAGACATCCAAAGCATTCACATAAAAAAAAACAACACTTTTGATAATTTTTAAGCACTCACTAAAGACAAAACAAGAAACTTAATTGAAGAAGAAACATGAAGACCTCTTGATCTCTATGAAAACAAAGCCAATTATCATGACAATTTCCAAGCAACCTAAAAGCTTGTATAAATGTCTTTTAGCACTGGGAGAGCAAAACTAAATATTTACTACATGTTAAACAAAATTAAGATATATTTGGCACCAAAGGAAAAAAGAGAAAACTACTTCTGCATACTGAAATTCCACCACTACAAAGAGAAGCAGGGCCTTTTGAAAGGAAAACATTTTAACCGTGTTTACAAGGGTCATTTCAATGTTTTTGAAACTCTCCTACTAAATAATGTATGCTACTCAAGTGTAAAAATAAAGCAGCAGAGTACCCTCTTCTTGAAAAAATCCTAGATGTCCAGGTAAAAGAGGAGACTCAGAAAACTGGGGCAGTGTGATTCATTCTTTCCCAAGAGAGGGAGCTGAGGAGTAACGCTGTGGGCCTCAGGTCTTGTAAAAGATTTGTAGCTACTTTTCGTGTCATCGGAAAATTGAACTTCAGGGAGTTAGAAGTAAGGTCAGAGAGCAGGAAAAGAGTATTGGCTTGAAAGCTGGGCAGTGTGGTACCAAATCCCAGTTCAGTCCTTTCCTTGTGGGATACATTATTTAAATTTAGTTACCACTTCAATAGAAATAGTTACTTACCTCTCAGAGTCTTTGGAGAAGATGAAATTAAATAGCATATGTAAAACAGTGCCTGGTACATAGTAACCACTCAATAAATATTAACTGTTATTATTATTATAGCCCATGTGTTCTTCTACATTTCCCAGCTTCCCTTGCAGGTAGGTCAGGGTCACGTGGACCATTCTGGCCAATGAGCTTCTAGCAGAAATGATGTGGGTCACTTCCAGGCCAAGACATTAGGAATGAACATGAGTTCTTTTTTTTTCTATATTTTTATATCTTCAAAAAATTATTGAAGTATAATACATACACAGAAATGTACTCATGTAGTAAATGCATACCTCTCTTTTCACAAACTGAACACACCTATGTATCTACCACTCAGGTCCAGGAATAAGACATTGTCAGTCCCGCTTATGGACATGAGTTCTTAAATCTCTTTTTTCTCCTATTGTGGAACCCTGGGAGTCATGGTGATATGATGGCATCATAAGATAGTAGAATCTCTGTGAATGTGGGTTCGGAGGAATTGACCAGAGAGAAATCCCCCACTGACCATGAGGAACACAGAGCAAGAGTGGGAAATAAGAGTTTGTTGTTAGGTTATGGGGATTCTGGGTTAGTTTGTCTCTTCAGCATGCCTAGGGTATCTTGCCTAATATGCTTCATTATTGTTTTTCTTCTTATTCCTTGATCAAAGTAGATTTACGGGGTAAGAGACCCTCATAGGGGGCCTTGTGAAACTGGTTTTCATAGAGAGACATATTTTTGTTCAACTGCTATCTCATCTATCTATCCATCAGTCTATCATCTATCTATCTATCTGTAATTATCTATCATCATCTATCTCTCTGTATCTCTCTATTTGTATTTATCAGCTATCTATCTGTAATTATTATCTATCATCACCCATCTCTCTGTGTTTATTATCTATCACTGATGCCTCTGCTTTATTGTGGACATTAACAGTATATTGTAATTGTAACTCTTTTCTCATCTCCATTTCTCTCTGACTCTAGAACCCCCTTCTCTTTCTCTCTCCTCACCCAGAGCATTCATCAGATAATAGTGTAGGTATGTGATTATTTGTTCTGAACACTCTAAATAGGCTGTGGTCATCTTTGTTAACCATCAGTGGCCAGCAAGGGTCTAAATACACAGTACATTGTCTTAGCATGTATTCTCTTCTCACTCTTTTGCTCTGCTTTCTTCTCTTACCCAGTTCTTAATTCTTGTTGGCTTACTAATCCTGTGAGCAGCCTAAAACAATTTCTGAAACAGGGAAGGAATGTATACATTTTCTTCCAATTCATTTTTCTTGCCACTGCTTTTATTTTGGATTTCAAAACACTACTCTGTCCCCCAACCTTTCAGAGTTTCCATTTCTAACATGATAAAATACAAATCTCTTTACTGACAATCAAGGCTTTCTGGGATTTAGCCCCTTCCTTCTTATTCTTTTGTAAACACTCTGCTACAATTAGACAGATATTCACATTACTTCCCCATTTTTGTTTGATTCCAGAAACTCCGAATGTCTGCATCCTTGCTTTTAATCTGTCTTCCTCCTGAAATGTTTTCTTTTGGCCTCCTTTCCAACTTTAAAAAAAATAACAATAAAATATTTATTTAATATTTACTTACTTTCTGTTTTTGTTTGTTTGCTTTGAAGCAGGAAACAAAGACCTAACAATTTTTAAAAATTGTCCCCAAGATTACACGCACTTTGCCTTTTCTTTAATCACAGCTTTATTGAGAGGTACTCACATGCTATACAATTGCCTACTTAACATGTATATTTCAATGGCTTTTAGCATATTCACAGAGTTGTGCAACTACCACCACAATCAATTTTAGAACATTTTTATTACCCCTCCCCCCGAATCAACAACCATTAGTAGTCTCACCCCTTTCCCCCCACTCTTCCCATCCCCTAGAAACCACTAAGCTACTTTCAGTATCTCTAGATTTGTCTATTCTGGATATTTCATATAGGTGGAATCAAATAATATGTGGTCTTTTGTGACTGGTTTCTTTCACTTAGCATAATGCTTTCAAGGTTCATCCATATTGTGGCATAGGTCAGTATTTCATTCCTTTTTAGGGCTGGATAATATTCCACTGTATGGATACACTACATTTTATTCATCCATTCATTATTTGATGGACATTTGTGTTTTTTTTTTCCACTTTTTGATTATTTTGAATAATCCTGGTATGAACCTGGTATATAGGTTTTTGCACAAATGCATGTTTTAATTTCTCTTGGGTATAACCTAGGAGTATAATTGCTGGAACACATGGTTTCTTTCTATGTTGGTTTCTATATCTTAATTTTTCAGAAGGAGAGAACAAATCTATGGTTATTAGAGGTGTGAGGGGGGAGGAGGAAGGGGAGAGATTAGATAAGGGGCATGAAGAATAATTATGATTTGTAATAATGAATATGCTAATAATATCGATTTGATCAACATATGTTGTACTCTGATGATGGTAGTCAATGTTGTACCCCCAAAATATGTATAATCAATTATGCTTCAATAAAAACATAAAATTAAAAAAATTAAAGTACAGTGTAATCTCAGTTCCTGTAATCCATGTGGGGTTAAAAGAGGAGTCCCAGCACAGTGCTTACAAATGCATTGCTTATTGATGTCAGAGAAGAGATGTGATACTGTTACCCCAGCATACAGAGGGTCCCCAGGAATTCCAGGATAGAAATGATAATCTTCACCAGAGGTACGTTCTGTTGCCTCAGGCTGCTCAAGAGAGTTAGCCATGGGAACTCCCTCTTTTATGGGGTTTATTGGGTGTGGTCATAGCTCCTGCAAGAGTAGCAGGCAGTTAGGGCCCATATATGACTTACCCATCAGTCCTTCTAAAGTCTATCACTACAAGGCCATCAGACTCTTGCCATCCAAACACAGTACTTAGGCTTAAACTAAATGTGTGCATTTTAAGAGGTTTGTATCAACCTATTTAGAATTTATGTCCTACCATCTTTAACTCATTCCAGGCACTATTTAGAGCAGCAATAGAATTTTCTATGCTGACGAAGATGTTTTATATCTGTACTCTCTAATTTCCTTAGCCACTAGCCACCTGTTGTTGAGCTTTTGAAATGTAGCTTGTATGACAGTGAAACTAAATTTTTAAATTTTATTTCATTTTAATTAATTTTAATTTAAATAGCCACATTCAGCTAGTAGCTACCATATCAGACAGCACATGTCTAGGGATTATAAGCAGAACACTTTCAATACAATATATCATTTATGTGGAGGAAGGGGAGCAAGCTTCCAAAAGGGGAATTGTTCCAAAGGTCCCACCAAGGAGGTTCTAACTATTTTTTGAGCTGTGTTATACAGGTGAAAATGAATCATAGACATAAACTTGCATAAGGGAACAGAGATACCATAAATTTGATAAAGGATGTGAGTTGGAGCAATTGGCAAGACTAGCTGATTTTATCAATCTAGGTTGTTTTTGCCCTTCAGAACTCACAGCTCTCACAAGCTGAGCCCAGCCATCAGAGGTCCATGCCACTTCCAGTTCTGTCTTGGCCTCCAACCACTTGGTCTGGTTTCTTCATAAGCTCGTATACAGGTCTTGCTTGCTCTTTATGGAGGATACTGGGTGTTCTAAATCTGCACTGTTCTAGGATGACACTCTGGGCTCTTACAACCCCAGTGCAAGAGGACAGACAGGATCAGCTGTGGTAACAGAGACTGTAGGGGAAT
Source organism: Galeopterus variegatus (assembly GCF_000696425.1). Classification (NCBI taxonomy): domain Eukaryota; kingdom Metazoa; phylum Chordata; class Mammalia; order Dermoptera; family Cynocephalidae; genus Galeopterus; species Galeopterus variegatus. The sequence goes on along the minus strand of NW_007726349.1, from coordinate 795,300 downwards.
TGTAGAAAATTGTAGAAAAATATATACACAGTTTTGTATCAAATGTTTGCTAAAAACATTTTAAGTAAAGCAGCTTCTAAGAGGCCATACAAAGGTCAGGCGGGCCCAAGCACAACCCCCACCCGGTTCCAGGAACTGACTAGATCCTTATCTAAGAGCCACCTGGCCAGGCCCCAGGGAAGATAAACAATTGAGAAATGCGCTGTTCCTTATCGGGGGTACCAGCCTGCTAAAGCCCACCTGTAAATCTAAAGACACCACAGATAACCAACAACTCATCCTGTCATAAAGGTCTGTTCAAGAAAAACTGTATAAAAGGTGCTTGTATTGTAAGCTCGGAGCTGCTTCTGTCCTGAAAATGGAGCGACCCCAGCATGCTGGAATAAAAACCTCATGTTTATTGCAACGGTCTCTGTCTTATGGTCTTTGTGAGGTGAGCCATCCTGGTGTGTGGGATTTGTGCATGGTGCACGGGTCTTACAAGACCTTTCGACTAAATAGTTGTTGCCAGACTTATGAAGGTTTATGGAGACCCCCTTCTCTCTAGGGCATCAGAATCATTCAACATGTGGCAAAAAAGCAAAGGATGTTCATTTTGTGAGTGCATCCATTTATACATCCATCTAAACCAGCATTTCTCAACATTTTTTTCCATTATCACCCCACTTAGAAACCTTTTTAATTTTTCTTTTTTTGGTGGGGGGGAGGTAAAAAACACATAACATAAAATTTACCATTTTAACCATTTGAAAGTATATAATTCAATGGCATTTAGTACATTTGCGATGTTGTGCAAACATCACCACTATTGAGTTCCAGAACTTTTGCATTACCCCAAGTGGCAGCCCCATGCCCATTAGCAGTTACCCCCCTTTTCCTCTTACCTTAGCCCCTGGCAACCACCACTCTGCTTTCTGTCTTTGCAGATTTGCCTATTCTGAATGTTTCACATAAAGAGACTCATACAATATGTGGCCTTTTGTGTCTGGCTTTTCCACTTAGCACAATGTTTTCAAGGTGCATCCATGTTGTAGCATGGATCAGTGCTTCATTCCTTTTTATGGCTGAATAATATTCCGTTGTATGGATGGACCACATTTTGTTTATCCATCTGTCTAGTAATGGACATTTGGCATGTTTCTACCTTTTGTGAATAAAGAATAGTGATTTTTAATTTTTAAATTTGATGCCATATATACATTGTATATCTGTTTACATACTGTGGCCCTTTGGAAGGCTAGGCATACCTTGTCATATTTGAGATTGTTTGTCCCCTTTAAGAAGCAATTTTCACTTTCTTGGGAGAAAAATTGGCACCACTGAGAATGCATGATATAACCCATTAAACACATTCTATTTTGCAAGTAATAGTTCTATGTAATCTATCACCATACCCTCAGAACTTAATGTAATTCCAGGTATATCAAGTTCAATACAATGGGATTGAATGATTAAGTGAATGCATGAATGATCTGTTAAAAAGCTCACATTAAGTCCATAGTAAGAAGGGGAAGATAAGTGCCTTTTTATTATGAATGAACCTGACAGACATTGCACTTTAATTGTATTAAATATTTTAATCAGTATTGCCTATGTAGAAGGAGCAATGCCACATTTGTACAGAATAGTTTAGTGTGTAATAATAACAACAATAATAATGATATTTGTAGTGCGTTGTGTAAAATCTCAACACTGAGTGAAACAAGCGTGGGTTTTCTCTCATTTAATGCCCACACTGACTCTCCATTACAGGAACTGTTATGAATTCCCAATGAGAGACTGAGGCTCAGAGAGTTTAAGGCATATGTCCAAGGCTGGACAAATAGTTTGGGGGTAAACCAGGATATGAGTTCAAGCTAGTCTGGAGAGAAAACTTGTGCTCTGTTTTACACAATTCCCTGCTCCAGTGTGCAGGATGCTCCAAAGGAATTATTCTCATTTGCAGATGAGGAAACTGAAGCCCAGGGAGATTAACTGAACGCCTAAATGCAAGCCAATAGTGTCAGGATTTCCAGCCTGAACTCCTCTGTCTCTTACAACTAAGAATGGCTCTTGCCTGGCAGTAGACATAAAAGCAAATTCATGAAATAGGGGAGCTATGTGGTCTGTATGGTCACCAGCACGGTCTTTCAGACAATCATTTTGTCATTCCTAAACTGAGACAATTCAGGGCTCCCCTTTCTGTCCATGATAATGTCTAACCCTTGTATCTAGGACTTGGTCCACACTCCATCTGGCCTTAGCTGTTCTCTCTAGGTTTATCTCTTACCTTTGCCCAGAACACCTTTGGCTCATGCCATTATCTGCCCTGTAATGTTTATCCAGATCTATTCTGGTAATCAACACTTCGGAGCCTCCACAAATACTGTTCTCTCACCCAGAATAGCCATGGTCTCCCTCTTCTTACATGGAATCATAGTCATGCTTCAAGTATTATCAGCTTAGATGTCACCCTCTGGGAAGGCTTCTCAAATGCCACTTTCTCCCGCTCTGGGTTGGGTGTCTTCCTGTCTATCATAGCCCTATTGCACATGGTTGCCTTCCTGACTCTCGATGCATTCTTCATCTGATGCCCTTCACACTGGGCCTGGCATGGAGTAGGTGGACAACCCATTCTTGGTAGAAGAAGAAAGGATTATCTGCTTACTGAGCCCAGATGGAGCAACCCCCTTCCCCCTCCATCAGGCTTCTAATGATAAGGAGGATGATGATGTTCCATCACTTATTCTCCCCCTTCTATACAACCAGTCTGTACAGTATGAACCCATTTAACCTTCCAAACAATCTTATTAGATAGATAATAATTGAAAAAACAGAGGCTCAGAAATTTTTAAAAACATGCTCAAAATCACCCAATTGGTATATCAACATAGGTATTCTGGTCCTAGAGCCCACAGCTTAACCACTGTCAAGGCTCAGAATGTTATACTCCAAAGCACAGGCCTTGGCATGCTGAGTACATTGAACTGAAGGAGTTTGGAAGGGCCTCAGGAGCAAGGTCTTTTTGACCTTCTCCTGTCCTCTTGTCTCCCATCCTTTTTCTCTGCACTCCCCTAAGTGATTCATAGAAACCAGCATTCCTCTCTCCCAAAATGAGTCATAGAGGCTAAAACTCCTCTTTTCCAAATCCAGCCATAAAACTTGGAAAGGTCACCTCTAACCTTTTCCCCTTCTCCCTTAAAGATCCTCATATGACAGGTGTCCTGTCTTACACATAGAGGAAAGAGATGCTACACAGAGAGGCCAAGAAGAATCTGAACAAGCCTTGCTGTATTTCCCCCTTTAGTCTAATACCGTTAGGCCAAACCCTTTTTGCCCAACCACATTTCTACACAGCTATCTATTCTTCATCAAACCTAAGCATAAAAATACTCAGTTTTCCCTGGGTCTTTGGATCTTTACTTCTGAAGTCTCCTGTCTCATATAAAACTTTGTTAAATAAATTTGTTATGCTTTTTAACTTATTCACCTGTCTTTTGTAATAGAAGTCTTGGCCATGACCCTCGTGACGGGTGATCAGAAAGTCATTACATCCCGTTCTCTCCATACACCACCTTGCTATACTCCCTGTTAAGTACCCTAGGCCGAAAGGCTAAACACCATTGAGAACTAAACTTTTGTGTTCCATGTATGGCCCAGAGTTAGGTGGATCTCCAAATCTGCCTTTTCTACTGGAGAATCAACCAAACATGACCCATTTGCCTTAGTGTATTAAAACAACAACAGTTACAACTGGTAGAATTGTTTATACATATTTTAAAATATTTTAAAAGACATCAGTTATTTTCCAATCTGTCAAATCGATGGGACTGAAATTACAAATTGCTGCAAGACAATCAAAGATGGAAAATATAAATTCACAGAAATTAAACATTTTCAACCGAGATTATTTTTTTTCTGATTCCGTTTCAGATGATGAGAGAATTACATGTTCACTGCAGAATATGTATGTAGAAAAGAATGTAGAAAATTCGGAAAGTCAAGGAAAAAACAAAAACAAAAACAGAAAATCATCTTTAATCCTACCACCCAGAAACAACCACTGTTCCCATCTTTTTTTATTTGTTTTAAATTCATTGAAAGTGAAATTGGGACTATTATATAAGGATTAAAGGCCCTGATTCTAGAATCAAACAAGCCTGAATCTGATTCCTGGTTCTACCACCCACTGGGTGTTTGATCTTGGGCCAGTTACTTAACCTTCTGAAAATTTAGGGAAATTTCAGCTGCTTCCCAGGGCTGCTGTGAATTATATGCTGTAATGCATGTACAGTGTTTAACAGAGTGCCTGGCACATAGCAAGGATTCAATCACTGGGAGCTGTTTTTAGTGACAGTGCTATTATTTTTATTTTACTGTGACCATTTTCCCCATGTTATTCAATATTCTTTAAAAACTTGACTTTGATTGCTTAGTCTCTCTTACTGATATTCCATAATTTATTTAGCCAGTTTCCTAATTAGGCCATGGATACTTTTGATCTCCAATAAATAAAATAAGATTGCAATTTCCATATTACTCTTAAGACAGGCTTATGTCTATGTTAATGTCCTCTGAATCTCTCTATTAGTGGCCAAATCTGGGATATTTCCACCCAATGTATATCCTTGTGGGGAAAGAAGATGCTTAAGCCACCTCATTTCCCTAAACACAAACTCTCCAATGGAAATAAAATCAACAATCTTTTTCTGAGCAGAAGCCTCGGTGTTTGCCCACTCGGCAGTCCCTTTCTAGCATAGGGGTAATTTGTAGCTTGAACAATTGAGACAAACACTTGGCTTGAGACAGAGGGAAGCAGGATGAGTCTGTAATTGGAATATTTTGTCTCATTTATTCTTGATAATGTGCCATATTCCACTCCATCAACCAGAGGTGATTGTTCACAGAATGTCTTACACCTGGTATCGGTGCTTATGAAAACCAGATGTGGTTCATTGTTAGAAGCTATTTCAAAGCAAGGGTGAGGCCATCTCTCTCTATCTCTCCTCCCCCCTTTCTCATTCTCTATTTTTCCTACAATGTTTCCCCTTCCTGGGGGTTCTAGTTGCACTTATTTGGAGTCCAGGGATGCTCACCCGCTTTTACCACGTCTCTGGATAATCTATTCTGAGTTCTCTGCAGGTGGTGATGAAGAGGGACATGACGGGGAGGGGCCAGGGAAGTCCAGAATGATCAGGAAGGTTACAGATTAGCTCCGGCAGCCACACTGGTTCTGGCACCTCCTTTTGGGGTGGCAAGAGCAGGCACTTGTAGTCAGAAGGTTGCAAATCAAAGAAACTACTCTCTGCTCTTTCTAGTTTACACAGCAATGTTTGTGTAAACATTCCTTTCCTGGATCTGTGCAGGTTATAGAAGGAAACAAAGAACACCATGGACTGGCTTCTCCAGGGAGCTTTGTCAAAATGCAGTCCGGCAACTTAGATATTTATAAGAACCCACCAAGGAACTTGTTAATAAGTTCCTGGTCCCTACCCCAAATACTCTGCATCAGAATGTCCAGGGGAGGGGTTTGGATAGCTGCTTTTTAAACAAGGCTCTTTGATGTTTCTGATAGGGTCAAACTGGGAAACCTTTGTCGGGAGTAATACAGCTCCACCTGTAATGTGCATCACCTGGGGGGCCTTGGTTAAAGGCAGGCTCTGCTTTTGTAAAAATCTCCTGGGTGATGCTGGGGCAGCTGGTCCATGCACCACTCTTAGAGTAACAGGGTTACACAGAGGAGTAAGCAAAATCCACACACTGCTTATGTTTGGACTGCTCATGAGCTAAGAATAGTTAAAAGAAAACCAAAAGAAAAAAAATATTTTACCATACATGAGCATTTTATGAAACGTAAATGCCAGTATCTAAATGAACTATTATTGGTGCCCATTTGTTTACATATTTCTTATGGCAGCTTTCCCACTATGTGGCAGGAACGTGAAGTTGTGCTAAACATCGTATGACCCGAAAAGCCTAAAATATTTACTTTCTGGCCCTTTAGAAAATATGTTTGCCAATTCCTGGTCTAGATCTAGAAGCAAAAAAAACAGAGGTGTCCTTTAAGGAAATGTATTACCCACCACAGCTGGAATGTGGGAGATAAGACTGGTGATCTAGCATGTTGACTTTGAATATCAATAATCATTCCAAAAATTAATATTACAATAGAACAGGGATGAACTCTGACAAGAAAAAATTTCTCCCCATCTTTATTCTTCCCATCCTCCACCTCCTGACCCCAATTTCTGACTTTGCATGGCCATATATTTGCATAATGGCTTTCCTTTGTTCTTTTTATTGCCAACTAATTGAATTAGGATGGTTAAAAAAAATACCTTCAGGCTCAGAACCTGTTATAAGCCTCTATAAATGGGGTATAGGTGGAAAAAAGGTGAAGAGTATGTTTCTCATTATCAGGCAGATAAAATTTAGAATCTAGGCTTTTGTCTTCGTTTAGTATTTGTTTTGCTCTTTCAATTTATTGTATGGACATTAAGGTAGTCAGGAGATAGAATTTGAGTAGAAGAGTTTTTTCAGAGAAAAGAGTCAAAATTCAACCTAAACCTGCCTTTCCTGGGGGGATCCTTTCCACCTCTCTCCATCGTATGGGTGTGTGGTTATTAGCTGGGTGTAGATGACTCAGAAATTTTTGCAAACTAGTGCATTTTACAATCTTTAAACAGACTTCTCACTGAGAGGAACGGGAGTAAGGTTTTCTGCCAGCAAATTGACTCCTTAATTTTGTTGCCCCAGGATCCTAGTAGCAGAGTTTGGAAACAGGGGATAGAGCTTATGTTTTACCTGAATGCATTAAGTAAAATAGTGTACCTTTATAATGCAGAGAATATACTGATCAAAATTTCTTCCTGGACCAAGGAAAGGATACTTTCCTCCTGGACCGAGGAAAGAATTTGTAACAACTTGGGCATTCTTTAATTTATTTGACTTGTCATAGATAAAAGGTATATTTTCCTGAGCAAGAGGTTTATTACCTTCCTCAGCACACAGGGTTATAGTTTACACTGGTTTAACTCTACTCTTGTTCAATTTCATGCAGAGCTCAGAACTCATAAGAACCTGGTCAAACACTGGCCCTGCCAACATCCTTACCCTAAATTCTGTTCCTTTCTCCCAGACAGGAATGCCATTCTTTGCTCTTACCACATGCACCAATAGAAGGCAAAAGAAAAAAAAAAAAAAGAAGAAGAAGAAAAAAAAAAGAAAAACACAAAAAAAAATCAAAAGCAAACTCTTCCTTATTATAATTGGGACACAGACCCCATTTAAGTCTCTGAAGTTAGACAAGACAAAATCCAAAGCCTCATTGTCTCTTTCGGTTCCAAATCCCTCTCTTCCTCTCCTTCACCTTTCCAAACTTGACCTGAAAGTCAAAGGCAAGAGGACATTTATCCTGGAGCACAGTCTTTCAAAGTGAAGTGACATATTTCAGCAGACCTGAATCTTTGCATTTCCCAGTAATGGTCCCTGACACCTTGAACTGCAAAATATTGCTGAAAAGTCTATTGCCTATCTCTTTCTCTCTCTCTCTCACTAGCTCAGTCTCTCTCCATTCTAGGAACAAAGGAAAATTTTATTTTTTTAAAAAAAGAAAGATCAAAAGGGTTCTTAATTTTTTATATATCTATTGAGCCCAGAACTGTGATAAAGGTAAAATGAGGGTGGGGGAAGGGAGGACTGTAAATAGGTTGCAGTGCCTAGGAGCAGCTGACATCAGATGAGATAGTAATTCTTTTAGGAGGAAAAAACCTGTCACCTCTAATTACATCCCATGGCTTTTGCTGAATGCTACCCCAGAAATGGAATACTTTGATGTTAAAAAAAAATAACAACTCACCTTTTTCCATTAATACCAATGTAATACCTGGGAAAAGAGAAAGTCAAATGGGATTATGAAATTGAATTATTTCACCAATTCTCTAAGAAATTATGTAAATGACATGCTCTTTATCCATTAGCCATCTTTTCCATAATTTTCATAACTAAAAGAGAAAAGTGTGACCAATTTGAAGAGGCCTGTATTAGTTTCCCACTGCTGCTGTAACAAATTGTCAAAAGCTTACTGGCTTAAAAATAATCAGTGATTATCTCTGAATAAGAAAAAAATGATTATGGGTCATATTTTCTTCTTTGCCATTTTGCAGGCATTTCTCTACTATGTCAGGTAAAATAAGACACATAATATAAAAGGGCATGGTAAAGTCTTTTTAAATAAGCACAACTTGAAATACATTCATTTGCTATTACTATCAGATTCAACTGCAGACTAAACAGTATTATACCCAATTTACAGACTGGAAAATTAAGAAGTAATTTAACTTGTCCAAGGTCACATAATGGATTTATACATATCAGACATCTACTATATATCAGGCCTATACTAGGCATTGGGGTTATAGTAAGGATCTATTGGTGGTCAAAAGAAGTATAGTCATTGCCCTCAAGGAGATTTTAAGACATATATAAACAAATAATGACAAATATACTGTTGTAGACTGCAATCAGTGCTATAAAGGGGAAATGCAGGGGTGAAAGAACTGAATAAACATTTTTCCAAAGAAGACATACACATGGCCAACTGGTGTATGACAAGCTGCTCAACATCACTAATTGCCAGGAAAAATGCAAATCAAAACCACAAGGAGAAACCACCTCCCATCTGTTAAGATGGCTATTATCACAAAGACAAGAGATAAGTGTTGGCGAGGCTGTAGGGAAAAGGAACCCTTGCATACTGTTGGGGAGGTGGTGTAAAGTAGTACAGCCATTGTGGAAACCATATGGAGGTTTCATAACAAATTAAAAATAAGACTAAAATACTATCCAGCAATCCCACTTTGGGGTATATATCCAAAGGTGTTGGAATCAATACCTCAAGTAGATATCTGCACCTCAAAATTCACTATAGTGTTACTCATTATAGCCAAGATAGGGAAACAACCTAAGTGTCCATCAATGGGTGAATAAATACATAAAACAACTGTGCTGTGTGTATATATACACACACACACAAGGGAAGGTTAAACCTTAAAAAATAAGGAAATTCTGTCATTTGTGTCAACATGAACCTGGAGGACATTATGCAAAGTGAAATAAACTAGACACAGAAAGGCATATACTACATGATCTCACTTATATGTGGAATCTAAAATCATAGAAACAGAGAGTAGAATGGTGATTGCCAGGGGCTGGGGTAATGGAAAGATGTTGGTCACAGGGTACAAACTGTCAGTTATAAGATGAATCTGGGGATCTACTAATGTACAACATGATAGCTATTGTTAATAATACTGCATTGTTTATTTGAAATTTTATAAGAGAGCTGATTCTAAATGTCCTCACCACATATGCACACACACAAATGGTAACTAAGGGTGGTGATGAATGTGTTAATGAATTTGATTGTGGTGATTAGTACACAGTGTATATGTATGTCAAATCATCATACTGTTCACCTTGAAAATACACAATTTTAATTTGTCAATTAAATACTTTAAGAAAATTTTAAAAAAGAAATTAATTGGAGGGTCATAGAAAATTTTAGAAAAAGTGGTATCAGGCCTTGTATTTATCCTAAATGAGTCAGAATTAGTGAGAGAGAGAGAGAGAGAGAGAGAGAGAGAGAGAGAGAAACAACCTAACTTGCAAAGGTCCTGAGTAAGAACGTTTTCTAACTCCAAATTCAGTTGTGCTCTTTTCATTGTTCAACAGAACTTTATCTCGCTCACGGTTAGCTAAATCCTAAATAAATAAACTCCAAAGGGGCCATAACCAATACCATCTCTATGAGTTTTGTTTTGTTTTGTTTTGTTTTCAACCCGAAAGAGCGCATAAATCAATTTTCCTGCAGGTGGTTCCTGAAAATACATGAACCAGGAAAACCCAAATAAATTATTTTTTGCTTTATTATTAAAAATCAAAACAAACAAACAAATAACAGCCACAAAAAATACCCCAATATGCTCTGAATATGACTGAAGGAATCTCTGGTTTCATTTTCTCAGAATCAATTTCCCCATTTATATAAGCCTCCAGACCCCCTGAGTGGATGGCCTGAAGGCCTACCCACTCCTGAAGTCTTAGAGTTGATTATACCCAATTCCAGAAGAATGTACTTGCTTGCTGGTTATTTGCTTTATATTTATGTATTTTATTTTTTACTTTAAAAAAACATATGTCAGCCAAAGTGGCCCTAGAGCCGAAGCAGTTCTGCTGTCTGGAAACACAAACCCATGGGCCTGGACCATTATTAAAATGAATTCTCATTGGAAAAAAGGTAGTGGAGGTCTGCGCCCTTCAGCTTAAAGGGTTTCTATGGAAATGTGTCAGGAATGGAGAGGCTGAAAAGTTCACCCTCCATGCGATTTGCAACATTCTATTTTCAAGTCACAGTTTAAATCCTGTTGTCTAAAGTTGATTCAATTCAATTGTGAGACTTCTTCAGCTGCCGCAGCAATCCGACCCCATTATCCTTCCCCAGCAAAGTGGCATACCAGGTTTGGAAACTTTTGAACTGTGTCCTCAACACTCAAAATCCAATTTCCCAGGCTTCTTCAAAAAAAAAAAAAAAAAAAAAAAAAATGCTAGGAGAAAGGGCTGCATAGAGTGAGGCCAAGATATTTTTCTTTCCTTTCTTTTCTTCCCTTTAAAAAAGCAAGTGGCTTTTTAATAAAATGCAGAGCTTAAACTTCACTTGTTAAGCTACTGCAGAATTGCAAGAAATTTGATTACTAGTTTAGCTGGAGTAGCCAACGGTTTTGGAATTGTGTTTCCCTCCAGACGTTTCATTTTCCTGCTTCCCACATTAACATCCTTTCATGCAATTCTGATTTTAATTTTTTCTTCCCAGTATATTTAACTTGCTTTTACAATTTTCATTAACAGTGAATGGGATGAGAGGCACTGAACGAGGTACGCAGACCTGCTAGGGCCGTCCAGTTTCTTGCCTTCTTAACGTTCTCTCCTCTCTTGGTTCACATAACACATGGTTTCCGTGGTTACTCTTCTTTACTCATCCAGCCAGATCTCCTTACTTCCTTCGAATTTCCTTCACTGATTCCCTTTCACCTGCATCGTACATGATTTATGGGTTCTGCCCTGGATTGTCTTTTAAACGCGCATGTTGAGTCATGTGTTGCTTAACAACAGGGATATGTTCCGAGAAGGCATCCTTAGGCGATTTGATCATTGTGTGAATATCATAGTGTGTACTGAAACAAGGCTAGATGGTATAGCCTACTACACACCTAGACTACATGCTGTAGCCTATGGATTCTAGCCAGCACCACCACGAACATGAGTAATGCATTGCACTATGATGTCATGATGCCCGTGACGTCACTAGGCAATAGGAATTTTTCAGCTCCATTATAATCTTATGGGATCACTGTCCTACATATGGTCCATCATGACCTAAACATCTCTATGCTGTGCATGACTGTATTTGAAACCATGTGATTTAATTTAATTTGGAAGTGTCCAAATGCCAGCTGGACACCTCCACCTGGGTGTGCCATGGACACCACAAATTTAGCCTATCCCAGACTGACACCTACATCCATCTTCTCACCTCCTCCACAAAGTGTGAACAAACAGACAACTAAAAGTCTTCCAAGAAGGAGCAATGTTTTGCCACTTTCACTGCTAGGAACTTGACAGTTATTTTAGGGCAGAGTGGTTTGAATTTCCAAACATCTGCATGAAATTTGACATTCTTCCTTCTCTTAATGCATTTAACCGATTTAAGTCATCCCAGCTAATTTCCTTCCAGCCTACAGGCTCTGAATCAGTTGCAGACTTATTTATCCTCTAGTGGACAAAATTAAGACACCCTGGCATCTTCAAGTGTAAAATGCTGAGAGTCTGACACATTATAGAAATTTCTGAAGATGTCTTTTGTCCCAAATGCCAGAAAATGTGATGTTAGCAACTTGGGCCATCTTCAAAAACCTGGGTCAAAATGTGCTCCTTGGGCTGGCCCAGTGGCGCACTGCTACAGTGCGCCGCTTGGGAGTGCGGTGGCGCTCCCGCCGAGGGTTCGGATCCCACATACAGACCGGCCGCTCACTGGCTGAGCAAGGTGCGGGCGCGACGCCGAGGGTTGCGATCCCATTGCCGGTCCCGGTCCGGTACGGGTGCGACATTGATGGTTGCGATCCGTTGCCGGTCATGAAAAAAGACAAAAAGGAAAAAAAAATGTTCTCCTTGGTGACATCTCATTAATCTTTCCTGTGAAATCTCATGACTTCTTTTCTAAAGTACCTTGGAACCCACAGAAGATGTATCCATAACAATGATCTCAATTGTTTTTCACATAAGGAAATAGAGGCAGAGGTCTATGGAGCTGGTAAGTAGTAGAGGTGAGACAAAAATACATTAATGTCAACCCCAAATTTTAGTAACTATAGTATAACAGCTTCTCCTAATTATTTTGTCTTGAATCTTTAGATTAATTAATTTATTTCTGTTCTTACTGCTGTAGCTTTATTCCACGGCATCTATTTCCCACCTTAGATCACAGGAGTGGTGTGTTCTTACTGTCTTTAATCTTGTCCTCTTTCTCCAAACTATCATCCTGCTGTTTTTATAAAATCAAGATTTAATCATAGTTTCCTTATTGCTATCATGCTTTCCTGAACCTCAACCATCTTTTTTTTTTCTCTTTGAGTATTGAGGTAAAATTTATATAGCTTAAAATTAATCATTTAAAAGTGTACAATTCACTAGCCTTCAGTGCATTCACAACAATGTGCAGCCATCACCTCTATCTAGATTTAAAACATTTTTATTACCCCAAAAGGAAACTCCATACCACTTAGCAGTCTCTCTCCCTTTCCCCCTCCCATCAACCGCTGGCACCATTAATCCGCTTTCTGTCTTGATGGATTTGCCTATTCTGGATACCATACAATATGTCACCTTTTGTATCTGTCTTCTTTTATTTACATGATGTTTTTGAGGTTCATTTATGTTTCAGAGCATGCATCAGTATTATATTTCTTTTTGTGGCTGAATAATATCCATATAATGTACATCGTATGGATGAACCACATTTTGTTTTTCTGTTCATCGATATATGAACATTAGGGTTGTTTCTTCCCTTTGACAATGGTGAGTAGTGTGCCTGTGAACTTCCATAAATAGGTTTTTGTTTGAATTCTGTTTTCATTTCCTTGGGGTATATATCTATTTGGGTAAGGTTGGAATTGCTGGTGGAGTTGTTGTACCATATTGTAATTCTCTGTTTACTCTATTGAGGAACTGCCTGTTTTTCAGAGAATTTGCAGTATTTTAGATTTCCACTAGCAATTTACAAAGGTTCCAATTTCTGCATATCCTCATCGACATTTGTTTTTGTTGTTGTTTTGTTAAGTTATAACTGTATTAGTTTCCTAGTGTTGCCCTACCACATTGAACTGGGTGGCTTATGACTTTAGGTAGGTCTCTTTTCTCCTAAAAGCCTACATTTTTTCTTGAGCAAAAGGAGGACCCTGGATAGGATCATCTCTAAGGTCTTTATATCAGGATTGCATAACCAAACTAAGAGGGGTCTCTCATCCTCTGCCCAAATGTCTAAAAAATCTCTCACACCAAAGTTTATGGTATTAAGGATTAGCATTTACTTGGATGGCCATTCAAAGGAGCCCGTGGTAGCTAAAGGAGATTTAGGATCCCAGGCTCCCCAACCACTTACAATTATGAGCATTTATCAAGCAAAATAATGAGTGGGGGTCCCAAGAGTCATGTGCGAGTCTGATTGGTCAGCAGTGAGGTTGGTGAAATTATTTAAGGTGCTCCTTGGCTTCCCCGAGTCTGCGGGTGCACAGACTTCAAAGTGGGCTTGTATTCATTTGTTATCTGCAAAGACAACTGGAGGTTGGCATTACAGATGTTATCCTAAGCCATCAGGCATTAACTTAAGGAGCAAACATCCTGCCCTCTAAATCAAGTCTTAGCCTAAGGAAATTTGTGTTTTATCAACTCTATTCTTATCTTATTGCTACTCATAGGAATCCAGCCTGTCTTGCCTGGTCAAGCAGTTTTTCTTTAGCTGTCTGTGCCTTCCTCTAGCTGAGGCCCACTCTGATGGGGGTCAGGGAAATAGCCAGGGAAAATCGGGGGTCTGTTCCCTAGTTTCAATTGTGAGGCCATAAAGTTGTCTTATTCCTGAAGTTTTACACACAAATACACATACGCTCCTCATGGAAGGTTTTTCCACTCTTGAGATCTTATCAATAAAATTGCTACAGGAGTGCCCATCCAGGGTGCTGAGATGGAAATCCCCTGAGAGCAGAGGGGTGGGACCTAGAGCCACTATAGATCTCATGAAATTCGCCTGTGTATAAAAGCAACTTCATTTATTTAAGCCAGTGTGCTGTATAAATATTATCATGTTTCTCATGTATCACATATGAAGAGCGGAAACCTCCTGCTATTTGGAAGACAGTTTGGTCAAATTGGAATAAAATCTTTTTGGACCCAAACAAAAGTTTTCATTGTACATATTAACTTCCCTCTCTCCTTTAAGTGTTGACTTGAACTATTCTCCGTGCTTGGAGTATCTAATTATCCTTGAGGACTCTGGATCAGTGAGGGCTTAGTCAAGAAACAGAATCCACACCAGATATCTTAACGGAGAGAATTTAATATAAAGAATTATTAACTAGGTATTGAACTAAAAAGGCAAAAAGAACACTGAACTATCACAGGTAGAAATCAGTTACCACCCCTAGGGCTGGGGGAAAACAGGGAAGAGGTTGGAATTATTAAAATTTAAAGTCTTGAAGGAGGGGTCCTGCTGAGGTGGGACTCAGATCTCTGTCTGAGGGCACTTTCTGGTTGGTACTAAAGTCTCTGAGCTCAGAAGAGAGTCCCCCTTTTATCTGAGGAGGGGGCACTGGCCAACTGGGGCTTATGTCTCTGAAGAGGCATAATAAGGCTGGTTCTCTGAGTCCTAGAGAAACTAAAAACTGGAATCAATTGCTGCTACTGGAACAAACTGCTGCAGCCAGAGCAAAGAAGAAGGGCTGAGGTGATGCAGACAGAAACAGAAAACAAAGAAGCAGCCAATAGCAACCTAACAGGTAGGAGCAGGTCCCTTCTTTGTCCTCCAGCTTTTCATACTCCCTCTGGAACTACCATCTGCAAAGCCTAACAGGAAGCCATTTGGCAAAGCAGAAATGTGGTTTGTCCAGCCTAAGTATCACAAAACAGAGTATAAAAGGGTAGTTTTGAAGCTAAGAGACAGTAGCTTATTAATTCCTTGCTGAAATCTTAGAATCTCCTCTCTGCTCCCATGGCCCCTCATGTCATGTTGTTAATTAATAACCTTCATATTCTTTTCTTTCCCCATAGATAATGAACTCTTTGAGAGCAAGTGTTGTATATTATTGATCTCCGTGTCCTTAAATATTACAGTATCCATATCATAGGGATGTTTGCTCACTAAATGTTTGTTGAATGACTGCATGGATAAATCAATGAATAGAGAAAGCTAGTAAGCAAGGAAGCCCAATGGAACAGCCCTTATCCGCACATGGAAACATGAAAAGGGAGCATGAGAGTACTGTTAAGGTGAAAGATGGCAAAAGAGACTCATGACAACCCCATATGGTATCTTAGATTCACTCTTGTTCTTCCCCAGTTGGATTTTTGTAACTTGTGGCAACAGGAATTGTGTTTCCACAGCAAGCAATCAGCCTGGCAGGGAAGGCAGAGCTGCACCCCCTACCCCCCATACACACACACACACACACATCCGTTGTAGGTAGGAGGATAATCAGACATCGGCCAGGAACAAGGTGCTGAGAAAATGATTAGCAAGAGTGAGGCACATGACCAGAGCCACCGACAAAGGTATTAGGGTCAAGGACAGAAGTAGCATCCCTTAGCCTGGAATACAAAGCTCGTCATAACCAGGGTCCTTCCTATTCCTCCAACTCTCTTGCTTTTTTTTTTTTTTCCTTTTTGTCTTTTTTCGTGACCGGCAATGGGATCGCAACCCTCGGTGTCGTGCCCGCACCGTGCTCAACCAGTGAGTGGACCGGTCTCTATATGGGATCCGAACCCTTGGCGGGAGCGCCGCCCTCTACCGAGTGCACCACCGGGCCGGCCCCAACTCTCTTGCTTAAACAGTCAAATTCCATTCAGCTCTGCCCGTAAGTTCCTCCCTGTAGCTTTCCTCTGCCTGAAACTCCACCTCTACCCACCTGATTAATTCTTAATCAGCCAGAAAAACTCAAACCCATTGTCTCTTCTTCCTGTTATTTTGCCTCCCAAGTTGCTTCTTATTGTATGCATCTGGGGCTCCCTATTTCCCCCCAATCAAAGATTGCAGGCTGCAGTAAGTACTCCAGGTTCTGGAGCCTGGAAGCAAAGCCTGATACCACCACGTACCAGCAGGGCATATTTCTTAACTCTGCTTCAGTTTCCACATTTGTATAGTAGTGATAATGATGCTCCCTACTGAGTAGGGTATTCATAACCATTACAACACATCAGGCATTTTGATAGCTTAGGACATTGGCTAGCACATGGAATGTGATCATAAGCATTAATTATTAGTATTATCACACCTGACTGTAATAGATTCTTTAAGTAAAATCTCTCTTACTAAGTCTTCTGTGGAACCTTGACTGTTTATTGTCATCTTCCCAGGGCCCGGAACATAGTGGGCATTCAATGAACACCAGAAATGGACCAGAAAGAATGAATGAGTTAGAATTTTGATTAACTAGCTTGCTCAAGGCATAAAGGGTTTACTTAGTGGAACTGCTGCACAGGATTACACAGAACATCCTTGTTGCTGCTGAAAATGTTTCTACATTGGAAAATCACATTTTCCTGTAAAGGCAGTAAACATCATAAAGAGTTTTGAGAAACTGCCTCAGGGTCATCACAGTAGCATCACAGCCCCTACAGAACCATAAATGCAGATTATATTAGGCAGGACTCTATCATTTGACAGGAATAGAAATTCAACTGGAGAAAACTTATGGGAAAAATGAGATTTATTAAAGGATACTGGGATATTGTCGAATAGCTACAGGTAAACAGCTGAGCCTGGGGGTCAGCTGGAACCAGGGGCTCTTACTTTCTCCACCTCTTATTTCTGCTTATCATTTTCTGAAATTCCATTATTTTGTTTTTTTACAAATGTACAGCTTGTCTCCCCAAGTATAGAATGTATGTGATTCTTGGGCAGAAAACTCTTTTTTTTTTGGTTTTCTGTTGCTGCTCTAACAAATTAGCACATGATGAGTGGCTTAACACAACACAAATACATTCTCTTAAAGTTCTGGAAGCCAAAAGGCTGAAATGAGTCTTACAGGGCTAAAATCAAGGTCTTGGCAGGGCTGAGTTCCTCTGGAATCTCTAAGGGAAAATTGGTTCCCTTGCCTTTTCCAGTGTTGAGGCCACCCACATTCTTTGGCTTGTGACTACTTCACCATCTTCAAAGCCAGCAAAGTAGCATCTTCAAATCTTTCTGACTCTGAATCTGTCTTATAAGAACTCCTGTGATATGTTGGGTCTATTTGGGTAAACCGAGATAATCTTCCCATCCAAAGATCTTCAATGTAATCACATCTGCAAAGTCCCTTTTGCCATATATGGTGATACTTACAAGTTCTGGGGAGTCAGATAAGGCATTTTTTGGGTGGGGAGGTCTAGGGGCGGCGACATTATTTAGCCTATTGCAGGCATTATCTATCCTCAGAGTCAGCGCAAGGTCTAGCATAGAGGAGTGGGGAAAATATCATTGATTGAATGACTTAATCAAAGAGTGAATGTACCTCTGTATGTTGCTTTCAATCTTTTCCTTCAGATAGGCCTCTTCCCCATGCAGAAAAATATGCCTCTTGATAGTTTCTGAATCTTATGATCCTCTGCTGCTACTCCTGGAAAGATGCTCAATTCCTTCCTCAGTCCCCTTTGAAAAATCCTGGGGAACAATTCTAATCAGCCCCAATTGGTTCAGGCCTCTGGACCAGCCAACTGTGTAGGATAGGGTGGTTGTTCACGGTGGTTCTCCAAGAATAGAAGTAGCCCCACAAATACTGGGGATGCTCTTCTGAAGAGGTAGACTAATCTATATTCACTACACAGATGGTGTAGGAAACTGTGGGAGGGTTATACTTAACCTGATGATATGGACTAAATGTTTGTGTCCCTCCAAAATTCACAGGCTGAAGGCCTAATCTCCAAGGTTACGGTATTAGGTAGTGGAGGCTTGGGGAGGTAATTAGGTTTAAATAAGTTCACGGGGGTTGAACCCCCATGATGTTCTCCTCTCTCTCTCTCTGCCATGTGAGGATATAGTTAGAAGGCAGCTATCTGTGAAACCTCACCAGGAACCCCACCATGCTAGCACTTTGATCTTGAACTTCCAGCATCCAGAACTGTAAGAAATACACATCTGTTGTTATCTTAGCTGGGATGTAATAGCCCATTTTTTTCTTCCTTTTTATATCAACCTCCCATATTTGACCTATGTAACGCCAAACCGCACACTCTGAGGTGCTAAAGCAGCACTTCCTCTATAGTAATTAATCAATACTGCAGTTGCTTTCTATTTTTTTTCTGATTAATCTTCCAGAAAGACAAATTTCTTGTGGAGAAGAAAGACATGGTATAATTTACAGATGGTCTGAGAAAGGAAATAGTGACAGGGAGTACAGATTTCTGAAAATGACATGTGCCAGGGGCTACTTTGAAATACTAGTTTATGAATTTTGCCAGCTCAGTAGTGTTTTAGCAGTAGCACACCACTTGAGGTTTTTTCTTGTTTATTCCATTCAAAGAGTTGTTGAATCTTAACAGCATAACAAAGCAATACCTAACAGCAGTTGGGTCTGCTTAGATTTAGAAGTGAGCTGAGAGAGCAGTTTATATTTGCTTTTGATTCCTCCATGTGAGAGGAATGCAGTGATTATTTCCAGCAACTTTGAAAGTCATAGTCTCAAAACCAAAGAGATACAAGCAAGAAAGCAACACAGGTGCATTTAAGAAAGAACAAGAGCAAAAGAGAGAGATTCAACGATTTGTTTCTGGAAGCCACCAAGCCATTTACAATTTAGTTCAAGCTCAGAAATAAAGACTACAAACTCATCCAAAACCAATGTGGATATGAGTTAGTAAAGGACATATTTTAAGTGTAGCTTAAGCTTGGGTCTTAAGAAGTCAGGTTCTGGTTTCTTCCTGATCTAACTGTATTCATCAAATCTTGCAAAAATCTGGGCTTTTTTTTTTTTTAACTCAAAATGGTGACTTATATCAGAAAACAGCACCCCACCCCACATGCTTGTCTACATGGTAAAGAAATACAAATTTTTAAGTATTGGATTGTTTCTTAACATCTAATGATCACTCTGATCTGAATTACTAAAAAGTGTAAGTGTAGTGACAGCCCCCCAAAATTGCATCACACAAGTTGAAAGAAACTCTAAATCTTTAAATATCATGGGTGAAGAGACTTTAACCATATGATGGCTCAAATTCTTTTTACCTACAGGTAAACTAATGTTCACACGAATTAGTGACCTACCCAAGGTCCTGAAGTGGACCAATGGTAAGCTCTACATTGGAAATGAGTGTAGAAGATCAAATCTCTGCTTTTTTTTTTTTTTCCCCTTTTTTTGGTCTTTTTTCATGACTGGCAACGGATCGCAACCCTCAGTGTTGCGCCCGCACCTCACTCAGCCAGTGAGCGGCCGGTCTGTACGTGGGATCCGAACCCTCGGCGGGAGCGCCGCTGCACTCCCAAGCGGCGCACTGTAGCAGTGTGCCACTGGGCCGGCCCAAATCTCTGCTTTTTAAACTGCTTTTGAATCAGTTTTCTCATCTGTAAGATGAATGTAATCATACTGGTGCTTTCCTCCAAGGGTTAGTAAAAAAGACTGAACACTGTAGAGAACATAAAGTTTTCAGTGTGGACCTCTGCATATGTAATACATTCAATAAATAGTGGCTTTTATTAACTTTACAGTTGTCATTTAACCATCACCACCATCATCATGATTATATGTATTCTCACTTCCATGCATGGTCCTTGCCCTGGCTGCAAATGTGTCAGTTCTAAAGTACAAAACAAATAGGAAAATATACTGAAGATTGAATACTTGTCGACATTACATTTAACTTTAGCAGAAGTTTATTCTTTCACTTAGGTATCATGCATGCACAACTTAAGTTTAATCCTTAAATAACCAGACAGGTTCTCTTGGCAAGTATTTGGCTTATGCCTTTAAACAATCAGGGAAGATGTACTTTCTTATCCTGTTGACCCAGCTGGTCATGTCTCTTTTCTTTCCTTTTTAATTATTAAAAGAAACTTCAATGTAGCAGCTACCCTCTTGGCTGCCTGAGACTAAATTACAAAAATTAAAATGCTTATTTTGCCCTATTTGCCAATAGTGAAATTGAGAAGATAAATGCCCAATGAAATGATGAAGAGATAATGTGGGATTAAGTCTTTACACAATAAGATGCCCAGACAACCCAACTAGTTTGTTCTCTGTTGCCTTGAGTTTAGCCCCCTAAAAAGGTATAAACAGAAGATCTGTCAGATTCAGACCAGAGAATCAGAATTAAAAGGTGATATTTAGCTGCTCTCATTGTAGAGGCGAGCTAGATAATAAATTTGTGTGAGGCTTCTGTATGTGGATGAATGATCTGAATATAACCAGACAGAACAGATGGTTGGATAAACTGGTAGCTCTAGTAGGGTAGGAGCCTGGCCTGCCTTTTTTATTGCTATGTTTTTTAGTGCCAAGAAGTAGTATGTGTATTTTGAATTAACATGTTATGAGTGAGTTGAAGGAATAAATCCACATTTCTTATCTTCATGCAACTAGACTCTTATCTAATCCTTGTGGCTACTCTGCTTAGTGACTGCTAAGACCTTCACTCACAGATGGGGAAACTGAGGCTCAGAGAGGTGATGTCACTTCCCATGATTACTCAGCTGTAGAGTAGCAAAGGCACAATTTGAACTAAGGCTTGAGCGTAAAGTCTGTATTTCTTCTTTAAACTCACTCCCACCCCAACTGTGTTGCTGCAATGACAGCATTTCACCTCAATAAAATTAAGAAGTTCAGAGCAGAGATTGTCTCAAGAAACAGGAAGCACAACACCCTTGGCTTTATGCTGACAGAAGATATATTGGAAGGAGGATTTCAAGCAGTGAAATCAGCAGAGGGTGTCAGACAACATGACTTTTAATGTCTCCTCCATCTATGACACATCACTTGCTTATTCCTTCCTTCATTCATTTATTAGTACTTTTGTTTAGTTTCCTTTTGATAGGTATGCCAAAATATTCTCTAGTCAATAGGACCAGAAAAAAAAATGGATATATTCCATGTTCACTAGAGGGCTCAGAACAAAGTTTACAGCCTACCTCTAAATGATTCAGCCACAGAATTAGAAATATATTTTTAGTAATCTTGCAATATTATATCTTTACTCCATTCTATATTTGATCTCAATGTCTTCATTTTTTCCATCTTGTGTTTCTTGTGTATAATTTATAAACTGTGTGAAGTCCCTTTTTTTTGGGAAATGATGCAAATGGGTATGTCTCTGTGTGCATGTGTGTGTGTGTGGTGTGTGTGGTGTGTGTGTGTGTGTGTATCCACAAAAATACCTGCATGCTTCCCTTTGCTGTTCAATCTAGAGCCTTTGAACTTCAGCCAGTACAAAGGAATAGAAATATTGCTGGCACTAACCTCAGCTGGAGCCAGCCAAAACAAGCGGGCATGCTGAATGTCTGTTTTCCCCATCCCTGACTCCAAGAGCAGCCCACCACAGGATTCTAGCCCAACCTCACCCTCTCTGGAACAAGAGCCATTGCTCTCTTGCAAGCTATAGGGTCCTAAATCGCACTTCCTTGGAGGGGAGGACAGTTCTTGTTTGCCAAGGGCAACGGAGGCCCCTGCATCTGTCATGCTGATCCATTCAGCACTCTCGCCAGACCTAGCATGCTGATCCATTACGCTGACCTGCTAATACCAACATTACTGTAAGGATGCCCAGAGCCAAAGGCTGGAACCAAATCTATAGCAAGGAGCTGCTCAGTCCAGCCAAATTGAACCAGGACTTATTCTGTTAGTGTGAATATTCTGTTTGCTCCAATAATGAAAACTCTATTGAGATTGGTTAATTCAATTCTGCCTATCTTATCAGATTTATTTTTAATGAAAATGAACAATAGTTTCATTTGTTATGTTATTAGTTTTCCCAGTAGAAGCAACGAGACTTTAACATTGAAAGCGAAGCAGACAAGCTTTGCCAATGTCTTTGGCTTATCAGTGATGTGTGCCAGTTTGGATATTAAACAGTGAAATGCTTCTGTCCTCTTCTGGGTCTCCTTTCTTGCTCATGGGACTTAGAGTGGTGAGGCCATCTTTTTTCTCATGGAACCTCCCTATGCTTCATGTAATCTTGCCTTTCCCTTGTTAATAAACCTTCCAGGGCTGCTGATTGCCACATTTCCATCAGTTGTTAGTTGAGTGACATTGGAGAAGTGGCTTAACCTTCTTAAGCATTTTTTTTTTCATTTGCAAAGTGGCAATAACATGAATCACTCCATAGCATTCTTATAAGAAGTAAATGTGCCTCACAAACATGTAATATGTGGCATACAGTAGGTGCTCAATAAATGCTGTTGTCATTTTGATTCTTTGTGTATTTATTTACCTCAGTACACAGTACACTTCCTCAGGGGCACAATTGCATTTTTAATGTCTGTTTCCCAAGTGTCTGTCAGAGTAAGTGCTCAATAAATACTTGCTTAGTTGAGATGATCACTGTCCTCAGATGCTGCATTCCTGCATCCCCTACTTTGTTGTATTTTTCCTCTGAAACCTTGCAGTTTTTCCCAGCTCAGTGCAAACATCTCTTCCTCCAAATACCCTTCACTGTCCAGGCCCAGTAGATGAAACCAGCCAGAAAAACACTCGCTTTGTGGTGCATTTCTAATTTTTTAATTTTAATTTTATTGATTTATTTTTTGATGACTGGCTGGTACAAGGATCGAAGCCTGGACCTTGGTGTTATCAGCACCACACTCTAACCAACTGTTGGCTGGCTCTGTGGTACATTTCTTAAATACTCATCATTGTTAAAAAACAAAACAAAAGTATCTCATACTTAGTTCAGACCTCAATTTTAAGATATGGTCATCATCTTAAGTTGCATTAAGCAGGTCATCAGTCACTGTAGGGGGGGAGGTGGGGACCAGCAGCTCCCATTTGACCAGCATGACAGAGTCACCGCCTCAAGGGAGGGGAGAAGGCAATACAGACCCAACTTAAGTATAGAAAAGTATACTTAAGTATACTTTTCTTTCTGAGCAAGTGGTCTTTTGAGTGAGGGAACTCAGGAGAAACCTGTGAATGAGTGAGGAAAGAACACAAGGGCAGGGCAAAAAATTAGGCAAAGATGTGCTTTCCTGGGAAGTCTAGCTACAGCCCGATCCCATGGAGATCTCTGGAGTGTTGATTACACCACAGAGTCTTCCACCCATGGGAAAGGGGGCTGGGCTGGTGTATAGCCATATCTGTCAGCACTGGTTAGGATCCCCCAGTGGAGAGGTGTGCATAATCTTCTAAGCATGTTAAGGAGGTGGTTCCTGCCTGACAAGATTGCCCTCCACGGAAGGGTACAGATGTCAGCAATGAACAAAATCTGCAATAGCAGTGGATGGGACACTGGCCTGGTAAGAGGGAATGAGAACAGAACCTCCAACAATATACGCTACAATTGCCAAGGAAGACATTAGGTTTGGAATATATATATATATATATATATATATATATATATATATATATATTCAACTAAAACTTTAAAACTTCCCAGAAACGGTAGCAGCTGCAGGCCTGAAGCCAAGAGATGCCTGGAAACAGCTTGGTGATATTCAAGAGTTGAGTCATCATTATTTCTTATAGGAAAAAAAAATAGGAAGGATTTTGGCAGTGTGGTTCTGATACCTTATTCCCACCCCCATTTTCCTTTTGAACATGTTTAATTGGAGTGTTGTGTAATTAATTGCATGTCTATTGCAATATGGTGTTTACTTACAAAGCACTGTGGGCCATGTCCTTGATTAGTCGTTTTCTCTGACGTCTGTTGGAGTGCTAATTACAAGCAAACATGGTACACTTTGTCTGACAAAGACATGAGAATGCAGCACAAAGGTTTCTCTTGCTTCTCTACACTTTCCGTTCATCTGGAGGGTGCTGTGGTTGGCTTTTGTGATACTGATCCAGCAGCTTGGAGAAGGGTTGCCAGGAATCAGACAAAGACGGTGTCAATTTCTAACCATGGTCCAATTGTATTGTCATTTCAGGGGCAACCCCCCCCCCCCCCCCAAAATGTGTTTCTGGCCCTGGAGGTTCTAAAGAGTCAGACAACCTGTGACCAATAAATCACAAAGCTGGAAATCCTCTGCTCACTCGCAGACCCTGCCAAACAATTATGTGGTGAAATGTTCTAATTGTACTCTGATTTTAATGTTAATACCCATCTCCATAATTTCTCTAGATCTTTACGGCACTGTTCAACACTTGCCAATGAAGCAAATGAACTAGAAGAAACACTCACAGATGGCTCATGTTTCCCATTAAGCAAGCACACGAAGATCTGCTTTGTTTTCCGTTTGGTTTGGGGAGCCGAGCTGTTCACAGAGAAGCCAGGCTTGCTCAGCTCGCTAAGTGGCCACCTTAAAACCAGTTCATCCAGCGTGAGCAGGAGACCAGGTCAAATGTGGGTCTACACTCGGCATTCTTGGCTCTATTTCTGCACCCCCAGGCCTTACCCTTTGTGCCCAGAATGGCACCTAGGGACATACAGAGAGGCTGCCTCACACGTCCACACATTTACCCGTGCTGTTGCAAGTCTGGAATGTCCTACTCACGTGTATTCATCCTTCAAGGCTCAAAAACTCTACTCTGAGGTCCCCTTACTTCAAATAAGGAAGAATTCAATGAAATTAGGGATTTGTCTCCCCAGTGCTAGAGCACAGCTGGTGCTCTGTATCTGGAAACGAAGCCCAGAGTGAGAGGTTGTACCTAATAGGTGTGCTCCTGAGTCTTCTCACACGACCTGGGTTTACATCATCAGAAACACACATCACGTTATTTCATCATTACCTGTTTGTCTTTCTTTTCCAATGAATGTGAGCTCCTAAAGAGTTACCTAATGCTTATGATTCTCTCTCATAGCATCACGATGTTTCCTCTTAAGTCACTCTGTATTAGTAAAGAATATTCTGGTTGGCAGAAACTTAACTCTGTTTAGATTCACTTAAAGGAAGACTGAGCAGCTCCTGTAATATGGTATGGGTAGAGGACAAAGGGAATAAAATAACACTGAGATTTGCTTTGTTCATTCATATCTCTCTGTAGGAACCCTTATTCTCTCAAACAAGCTTCCTCCTTGAGATGGAACCATAGGTACTATACCACTGAGCTCTTAGCTGTATTTTTTGCAAACGTAAAAGGAAAGGAGATTCTTTCCCAACTCCAGCTCCCAAAGCCTCAGAAAAAGACTGTGAGCCCCTTGCTTGGGTCCCATGTCCATGCTCTGACCCACTTAGGTAGGGAGGATGAGATGTCCTCATTTTTCAGTTTGTGTGAGGTATTGTGGCCACCAGTTACTATAGGGGGAAAGGCGGAGTCTGCAGCTCCCACGTGACCCTCATGACAGAGCCATCCCTTCAAAGAAGGGGAGAAGGCAGTACAGATGCAATCACTGGGAATATTTGTGAACCAAGCTGTGATCCTCATCACTGTTTTTACTACAGACATCCAGCATGCTATGGTCTGAAAGTTCATCCCCTCCCAAACTCATGTTGAAATTTAATTGCCATTGTCACTTTAAGAAGTGATCAGGCTGTGAGGGATCTGCCTTCGCGCATGAAGTGAATGCTATTATTACAGGAGTGAGTCCCTTATAAAAGGACAAGTTCAGCCCCTTTTTGTCCCTCTCTTGCTCTCTCTTTGCCCTTCTTCCATGGGACGATGCAGCAAGAAAGCCCTCACCAGATGCCAGCCACTTGATCTTGGACTCTCCATCCTCCAGAACCATGAGCCAATCCATTTCTGTTCATTATAAATTACCCAGTCTCAGGTATTTTGTTACAGCAGCACAAAACAGACCAAGACACAGCATAATTTTTAACTACAGTCTTATTTTTACATTTATTTGTTTAATGTCTGTCTCTACCATCAAACCGAGTGCTGTGTACTAACCGAATACAATCTGGCTTGCTCAGAACAAACACTAGTTAGGTGAAAGTGTGACTTAATCCCACTAGTGTTTCCATGTTCCTGACAGATATTCATCTTCAGGATTTGAAACTAAGAAGATGGAATTCATGGGAATCCTCAGCAAGTCCCTGTAGCAAAAGTTATTCTGTACTCTGTATAACAATCAATGATTTATGTGGTTTTAAAATAATAATGTATGACCATATGATAAAAAGTGAATATATTTTCTTCTGTGATAGGGTTATAGTAAATGTTTTATAGTAAAGGTTTTCTATAACAAAAAACGTGTGGTTTGTTATGATTATGAACCGATCTATTATGACAATATTTGATATTTCAGTCATATGTAAGAATCATATCTACCTGATATAGCCATTTGATTATAGAAAATATTAACAAAAATAAATTCCAAATAAAAATCACTATAAAAGTGGAAAGATTATTCTATGAAGATTTCATATTTAAAAATTATTAAGTTGAAATTTTTTTTTTTTTTTTTGTCTTTTGTCTTTTTCCGTGTCCGGCAACGGATCGCAACCCTCAGTGTTGCTCCAGCGCCTCGCTCAGCCAGTGAGCGGGAACTGGTCTGTATGTGGGATCCGAACCCTCGGGTGGGAGTGCCGCCGCGCTTCCCAAGCGGCGCACTATCCAGTGCGCCACCGGGCCGGCCCTTAAGTTGAAATTTTAAAGTACAAAACATTTATTATTAAATATAATATCCTGATCTTTGTTTTGTGATAAATGGTCCAAACATAGAAAAATGCCTAACATTTTGCAATGATGTTGGTTGAATTCTTTAGAGAATCTAAAAGTATCTTCAAGTTGGGCATTATTGCCTTATTGCCCCTGTTGCTTCCTTTTTAAGTGATGAATATCTATGTCTATCTTTCTATCTATTTTGCTTTATAAACTACTGTAGCCTACAATGAATCTTCAAACACTGGAATACACAAGGGAACATTATTGGAGGGTATTTGAATATGTAATGTTTGTATTTTCTGGCAAGATTAACAGTACCCCACAGAATTGCATATTGAAATTGACTACTTAACGACTTATTTTGCTTCCAAAATTTGCTGTTTCTTGGAACACCACTCATAATATTTGCATATACCACGTATGTAAACTTTTAGTGCTTATTTTACTTTCAAGAATGACTTGTTATTAACAGCCAGACAGGGCGATGAACATAACTTTATAACGTGGCGACAACAACCAGCAAGACTAATTGACTTGCTCATAATCCTTCTCTCCTATGCTCTCCTGTTCCAGTTCGAGAAATGTCAATCTTTGACTCTACCTGTCAGTGTTTCCTGTTCTTGCTTTCCATTGATGTCAGTGGATTCCTTAGAACCAGTAACATCTCTATGCCAGGAAGACATTCCCAAATGGAAACACCATATCCTGTCTAGCATAGGGACTGACAACAGAGAGCTGTAGTACTTCCCTGAGACAAGCACTATACAGAACAGTAGTTTCCATGTAGTCCATGCCTTCTGTATACAAAGCACTCAATGCCTATTTGATGCTCAAAGTATGTGGCATTGCACCAATTTTGCAAATAGAGAAACTGAGCTCAGAAAAACTTGCCCAAGATCACATAGCCAGAAGTGGATTCAAACCCAATTCAATTTAGCTCCACTTCATTCCATTATGTCATCCTTTTAAGCATCAGTATTTATACTTTCTACTTTATCTATGTTTTCATTTCTGTCCTGAATGAGTGAATACCTACTTCTTTTGGCAATGATACTAGCACTACTACTATTTAATTTTAATCATTTATGGAATGCTTAAAATGCATGGTGCTAAGTATTTTATACATTCACACACATCAAATGTAATCCTTACAACAACCCCCTAATGCTGGAGCTACTTTTATCTCCATTACACCAAAGAGGAACCTGAAGCTTGAAGACATTCTCCCAAAGTCACTTGGTAAGTGACAAACCTGGTAAATGAATGCAGTTCTGTCCTGCTCCAAAGTGCATGTTCCTAAACACAATGCATACTGCTTCCCACAATAAGTAAACAAGGACAGCTGTACCCTGGAAGTGGCCGGAATGACGTTCCACTTAGAAAAGCACATTCCTGTAGACATGAACACCAGAATCAGGATGAGGTGGGGAGGAGGGGGTGGTTAGCCTGTGGGAAAGTTTGCAATAATTGTTCAAATGGCACCACAGTGTTGGAGCTGGAAGGTCTTTTAGAGCCCATGCAGGTCATTGAACAGATGGGGAAGCTAAGGCGTAGGGGACTGCTGAAGCTCACAACTTCACAGCATTTTGTGCCAGGCAGTTCTGAGCACGTTACACATATTTACTTGTGTGATACTCACTGCAGCTCTCATTTGGAAATGAGAAAATGGGCACAGGGGGAGATTAGCTAGCTTGTCCAAAGTCATGAACCTTGGAAGTGACAAAGGAAGGCAGGTGCTCTTGCCCTGCCCAGTATAGTCTCTGTGGTCTTCTCCCTGTGCGCTTGGAGTGAGGGGGGAGGGCTATTTCTTAAGACAGTCCTTGGCAATCCCAATATATGATGAATCTTTTTTCTCAGGGTGGGGGTGGAGTGGTGGTGAGCGGAGGACAGTAGGGAATAATTAGTGACCTTTGTTCTTGCTCTTATGGGCTTTGAAACTCATATCATAAGTATTTGCCCTAGATACTGAGGGTTGGGGGGTTGGTGTGTACAAAGATTTTATTTTGGACTTTTATTTCATGTTTTTCTTTGACAGAGCATGAGGGCAGGTGACAGACTCATTTCTACAATCCCAGGCTAAAACTAAAATCTAAAGCAAATGTTCTCCCTAGTTCCAGACACCTCAAGTGCTTTCAGACCCAGAGACACAAGCAGGTCATTGTGCTGTTATTTGCAGAAGTGTTTGACTCGGCTGTTAAAGGATCATTTCATTCAGTTCTGTTTAAAATCATGTAGCTGAGAACTAAAAAAGCATTTGGCTCTATAAGAGAAGACTTTCTGTAATTTAGACCCTTTTATTATTATAAGGCTATGTTGTATGTGTGTCTTGGGTGTGGGGGTGGTGTATATACATCACATTCCTTTTGGCAAGTAATGCATTTAATTAACCTACGTGGAGTTTTAGCACAACATAGCTGATTACCATAGTAGACACAATACCTTTTAAATATAGCAAATCTACTGAGAAATATCCTTAGTTAATGAGTTGTGTCATTTTGGAAAAGTTTGTCTTATAACTAAAGTGTGAAAATAGCATTGCTTTTTTCTAATTTTTATGGTGCATACTCAGAGCCAAATAAGTCCTCCTGGGTATGAATAGAGCCCTAAATCTTCTACAAGCTCTGGGACCCAGTTTAGTGTGGGGATTTCTCATTTGCCTTCCTGGTCAGTCCCTGTCACCCACAAACCCACACTCCAAAGAGACCATTGACATGATTTCTATCACCGTAGATGGAATTTGCCTGTTGTAAAAACTTAATATACATGAGATCATACTGTATGTACTCTTTATTGTGTAGCTTCTTTTACTTAATATACTTTTGAGAATTGTCCTTGTTTTGGCAGCAGTTGTTTGTATCTTTTTATTGCCATGTAGTATTCCATTGTATGTAGGTCTCCATAATATTCATTCATCGTTGATGGGCTATTTCTAATTTTGGATTGGTACGGATAAAACTGCTATGAACAATCCGTGCTATGGACTGAATGTCTGTGCCCCACCCTCCACAAATTCATGTGTTGAATCCCTAATCCCCAGAGTGATGGTATTTGGAGGTGGGGCCTTTGGGATGAGATTAGGACTAGATAAGGTCATTAGGGTGAAGCCTCATGATAGGATTAATGCTTTTCTAAAAAGAAAAATAGATGAACAGACAGGAGATACTCTGATTCTCTCTCTCTCTCTCTCTCTCTTTCTCTCCTCCCCTCCCCCCCACATATACTTGGGAAAGGCCATGTGAGGACATAACCATGAAGAAGGCTTGCAAGATCTCTCTCTAAAGCACTGTTAGGAGAGTCATCAGGATGGGATTGCTGATGATCCTGAGCAAGAGGCATGAAAAACTGGAACAGTCTCCCAACCATTCCAACTACAATTTTCATGGAAGTTAAAGATGAAAACCATAATGGGAGCTGAATGATGCCTGGAGACAGGTATCACTTACCACTTTGTTGACTCCACTGTATAAAACTCCACCTGCTTTGACTGGGGGAGATACCAGGCTCAGGTGGTTCCTGAGTCACGTCAGCTGAATCCAGTCTTCCACCTCTATTTGAATCACTTAAAGTAGTCTCTTTTGAATAGTTCAAAGTTGAGAATTTAACAAGTGTAACAATGTGTAAGCAAAGGAAAGTGGGCACATGGGTAAAAAATAAGACTTGGAACATTTGGTAAATTGAGTTATTATTTGGTATAGAGAAATCCTGAGACTCATGAGAGAGGATGTCAGGGATTGAGTAGGGCCAGATCACTTAAGGTATGTGCATCATGTTAGACCTTTAATTGTAGGCTCTTAATTGACAAAATATTATTGAATGAATGAATATTCCTAAGTCTAGGGTTACAAGGTGTCATCTGGTAAAATTTACCATTATGCTCATTTGAAAGGAAACTGACAGAGAACTTTGCTTGTTTAATTGTTTGTCAGTTTCATATTTTTAAAAAAAATTTGATTCTTAATAGGTAAAGTAGACTTGAGAAAATTATATCAGGTCAAGAAATTAGAAACTGAGGGCCGGCCCCATGGCTCACTTCAAAGAGTGTGGCGCTGGGAGCACAGCGGTGCTGGTAGCACTGAGGCCGCGGGTTTGGATCCTATATAGGGATGGCCGGTGCGCTCACTGGCTGAGTGTGGTGCAGGTGACACCAAGCCAAGGGTTACAATCCCCTTACCAGTCACAAAAAAAAAAAAAAAAAGAAAAGAAATTAGAAACTGAACTGAATATCCAGTTTGAGTTTGATTCTAGGATATGGTAATTGATTTGGCTTTAGGAATTTTGGAAATTATTTAGGTTGAGTTGAGTTTAGTTCAAATATGTCCACTTCATGTGAAAAATCTCTCTCTCTCTGGCACACACACAGAGAAACATTTTTGGCTTATTTATACATCAGTAAAATAACAAAATATCTTTGGGCAATTTAGGGAAAATAACAAAATATCTTTGGGCAATTTATAAAATTTGTACTTTTCATTCTAAATTTTGGCTCAGTCCCTATGAGAGTCTTATCAAAATGGATTCTGAGAAATTGATTATCATGTGAGTTGCACGATAATTATTCCTTCCAATAAAGATAATTGTTGCAGCATACTAGACACAGTTCGTGTCAAGCACAATACAACTATCTTTATGCAGAGTCTCATTTACTTCTCTAAACAACCTTATGAGGTAGGTATCAATATTATCCCTATTTTTCAGATATGTAAACTGAGTCTTAGCGAGGCAAGTGGCAGATCAGATGTGGGGAGGTTACATAACTTTTCTCCTCATCATTTAGCTATGCAGTGGCAGTAGGTACCATTCCATTTGATTTGCAGCTAAGTAGAGAGGCTCAGAAAAATGCACTGCCCTGAGTTTTAAGAGTGTGCTCAACATGAGACATGAAACTGACAAGATACACAAAGCTCTACGTGTTACATGGTGTTTTTCTCTGTCCCCACACTCACCTACCCAGCCCACAGTACATCCCAAATACTCTGATTCTCAAGCAGAGATGTGATTTGATTACATTGCTTCTGAAGTGCCTCCAGGATTCTGATTAAGTCTTTCATTTTATTTTTCAGCAACAGTACAGTTTTTTTTCTTTTTCTCTGTTTTTTCCCTATTGCATTTGGAAATTTGTCAGTAGGAAAACATCCCAATGGAGAGCCATGCCAGGGAGCTAGAAAAAAATGTACATATCCAATGAGCTAGACAACTCAAAATTCTTCCACCTGCCTCTCCTTTCCAAAGGCACAGATGTCAAGACTTTCTCCTTCCTGTTGGAGATTCCCATTCCCATCTCAACCCAAATTTATCTGTAGAACACTATCTGGAACAAAAATAATCACAGCAGTAACAACAATAGGGTTTCTTGAACCCTGAGTGTGTGTAAACTATAATGCTAAGAACTTTATTTATTGTGCCATTTTACTCTCTTCCTAACCTGTGGAGGTATGTAGCCTTATTTATTCCATTTTATCATATGAGGAAACTTAGGTTGTGAATGGGAGGTGTTGGTCACAGGGTCATCCAGGAATGTCGTAGCAGAGTCAGGATTAGAAACATGATCAATGAGGGGGCCGGCCCGGTGGCACACTGCTACAGTGCACCGCTTGGGAGCACGGCGGTGCTCCCGCCGAGGGTTCAGATCCCACATACAGACCGGTACCCGCTCACTGGCTAAGCGAGGTGCGGGTGCGGCACCGAGGGTTGTGATCCCGTTGCCGGTCCCGGCCCGGTACGGGCGCGACACTGAGGGTTGCGATCCATTGCCGGACACGAAAAAAGACAAAAAGGAAAAAAAAAAAAAAAAGAAACATGATCAATGAGACTCAAAAGCATGTGCCTTGGATCCAGATAAGATTACAAACCCAATTATCCCCCATCACAGTTTATGAAAACAATAAATAGGCACTTGTAGAAAATAGGTGAGAGTCTCATCTAAGGACATTTACACAACATTAAAATCAGTATTTTAAGAGTCGTCTTTTTCACCCAATCATGGTCATTCTGGCTTAACACACAGTGATAGGACAGTGAAGGTCTGAAATTTGCCAGTGCGGGGTCACCACCACTGTAAGCACATAATCACAAGACACTCTTTCTGAAATAAAAGGAAGAAGCGAATAGAAGGAGAAGCTTCTTGTTTTCCCTGAGTGGCTTCTTGGCCCATGCTCTCCAGCTAGGTCCTGCTACAGCTACCCTGGCATGCTTCTATCACAACATCTGGAGGTGCAAAGTGGCGCCGTGCTGAGAACAGGCATTTTTTCAGCCACCTGTGATGTCACTTGGGCAGGACTCCTTGGGAAGTGCTTTTGCAGTGGCAGAGCACACTGATGGCATATTTTGAAAAAAGGAGCCCATGGATGTGTGTCCCCAGATTGAGACTGGCCCCTGGTCTCACTCCTGCAGGAGCAGGGCATGCCAGTGAAAGTGTGAGAAGTAGATCTGCATCCTTCAGCAGCGGAATAGCATTTTTAACCTAAGAATACGGTTATATGATCTAATTCTCACCACAGCCTCATAGGTTCTACTATCTTCCCCATTTTATCACAGAAGGAAACTTAGTAGATTAGTCAATTTCTGTTGCTTATAACAGAATACCTGAAACTGGGTAATTTATAAAGAAATGATTCTTACAGTTTGGAAGCTGGGATGTCCAAGGTCTAGGACACACATATGGTGAGGGCCTCCTTCTTGGTGGTGACTCTTTACAGTGACACAGGGTGTCACATGGTGAGAATGGGCTGAGCAAGAGACAGTAAACCTTCACACTCACTCTCCTGTTAAAGCCATGAGAACCACGCCCATGATAACTGATTTACAAATGGATTAATCCATTCATGAGGGCACAGTCCTTACAATCCAGTCACCTCTTAAAGACCCTACCTTTCAAATATGTAATAGGGTTTTTCACCCTCTTAAACACTGTTACAATGGGAATCAAGTTTCTAATACATGAACTTTTGGGGGACACATTTAACTCATAGCACTTATGTTCATGAATGTTAGGTGTCTTTCCCATAGTCACCTGAGAAATGCTGTCCCCAGTGTCACCCAGGGATGTAGTGGGAGAGTCTGGATTTAATATCTGATTTGTCAGACTCCAAAATATCTTCCTTGAACCTGTATATATGCTTCTTGAATCCAGTTGAACTTGGCATAGATTGTTCTAGCACAT
This sequence comes from Galeopterus variegatus, assembly GCF_000696425.1. Lineage (NCBI taxonomy): Eukaryota > Metazoa > Chordata > Mammalia > Dermoptera > Cynocephalidae > Galeopterus > Galeopterus variegatus. Next base: position 761,175 of record NW_007726349.1, on the reverse strand, counting down.
CTTAATAAAATCAGTGCCAGGTAAATACATTATTATTTATATACAAATTTTCATTTCAAACAGAGTGAGCAATCATTTCAAGATGCTCTATTTAGTAAACCACTTTGTGGGATTTTTAGAAAACAGCATATTTGTGCATGAATGAAGGTAGTATAATCAGATTCTATAAAAAGCCTACCCCTGGGACATTCTGGGAACAAATACCATTCTTATGAAGACTTTTATGAGTTGGATCGGGTTCAGAATAGGGGCATGTGTTTAATGCCACACTGTAGAACTTCCAAAAGATTAAATAAATCAGTGATGTATACAATGCATGGGGATATTTACAACCAACCTGCCATCTGTCAGGGTTAACAGGCATGGTTTTGCATTATTAGAATATCCTTGAACTTTTAGGGACCAGAGTGATACAATGAAAAGCATCTGCAGCAGAAATGTGAGGAAATATATCTCAGTTATGGAGGATAGGGGAGGAAGGAGAAAGAGAAAGACAGAGGGAGCAATAACAAATCAATGGTTTATTGAATACTTCTGTATTAGTCCATCTCTGTTGCTTACAACAAAATACCTGAAACCAGGTAATTTATAGAGAAGTAAAATGTATTCCTTATAGTTGCAGAGGCTGGGAAGCCCAAAGTTCTGGGAACACTTCTGGTGAGAGCCTTGTTGGTGGGTGGTGACTCTTTAGAACAGCACAGAGTGTCACATGGTGAATAGCTTGAGCAAGAGGGAAGTAACCTTCTCCCTGGCTCTCCTTGTAAAGCCACCTATGACCACCATTAAGCCATCAACTTATCACTCCATGAATGGATCAGTCCATTCACTAGGGCATAGTCCTCACAATCTAATCACCTCTTAAAGACCTTACCTTCAAATTGCCATAATAGGATATCCCACCCCAAGCATTGTTACAGTGGAGATTAATATATGAATCTTGGGGGGACACAATTCAACCCATAACAGCTTCTTTCTGTGAACACTAAGGTTCATACTAGGGTTTTCAGTACCTCATTGATTTTCAGAACAACTCCATGAAATAATTATTATCCCCATTTTCTGATAAGGAAACAGGTTCAGAGATAAAGTTACTTATTCACGGTTATATGGCTAATAAGTGCAGAGTTGGGATTCAAAGACCAGTCACTATGACTCCAGATCCTGTGTGTGTGTGTGTGTGTGTTTACAGATTTATTGGTGTACTGTATAACTGACATGAAATATACTGCATACCAATCATACAATTTCATGAGTCTAACATATGTTCACACAACTGAAACTATCACCAGTCAAGATTGTGAACATATTTAACAACCCTGAGGGATTCCTGGTGCCCCTCTGTAGTCCCTCTCTTGATTAACCCCCTCATCCCCTGGCATCTTCACCCTGGCCTGAATTCAACACCACTCTGCTCTCTGTTGCTATAATCACTTCCACATCCTGGCTCTTTCCACACCCAGTTGTATTTACTGTATTTTATTTTTCTCAGTGCATGTATGGAAGACAAGTAAACAACACCAAGAGGTCCAGCTGCCCTCTGAGCATCCTTGAGGTGCACTTCTTCCCTTGAGTGACACCTGGACACCCTCATTCCACACTTCTCTGCATGGCTCTTTCTCCTCTTGATGGTTTCTAAACCTCTGAGAGCAAACAGAGCGGGTTTACAGTGCAGACAGAAGAGTGATGTGAAGTCTTGGAGGGCTGCCCCTCCTGAGAAAGGGGCACAGCCTTTGGAGGATATGATTCTGTAACTCATATGATATACAGCACACAGCTTGACATGAATAATTTACCTCTATACTCACACAAGGATTAAAGAGAAGGAGAAGAACATACATATGGCATGTCACTCTTTCCCCTACAGTATCATCTTCCTTTATTTCAGAGCGTGATTTCTCCAGAAGGGAAACCGTATTGGATGTAGTGAATTTAAACAGTTTGGCATTGGATTAGGCCCTGATTTAAGGTTTTATTTTTAATATTAAAAAGATGAGTGTTACTTTTATATCCCAGCGAAGCAATGAGTAAACAAATAAAAAATTCATTAGAGACAGGCTGCTATCGCTGAGATGAAAGTTTGATGTTAGAACTCGGCTTTCAAAAGCCTAAAACCCAGTCAGTGGGTCATTAGCTCAGCAGGCGGCCAAACTAAAAAAGAGCAATTTCAGGATGGGCGATGTCTGTGGTCTTCATTTCTCCAAGGTTTCAAAAATTAGCTTAGCACTTTCCCAGATGGGGAGAATACTTACTCTTAATGGCTATGGTCATGGTTATGTTGAGAAAATTAAATTTCAACTATGCTTTGGAGTCTTAGCATGTTTCTTTCCCAATTCTAGCAGCTTAACATGTGCCACTGAGCACAGACGTGGAAGAGAAAAGGTTGAGGAGGATATGAAATATTATAGTATTGCTCACTTCACAGCTGGGAAGACGTTTTCATTTTGAGAATGCCACCTAGCCTCGGGCCGGAATTCAAGATCATGGACTACAGTACGCACGCACCTGTAGTTTTCACCCACTCAGGGACATTTTCCTTTTTTGGCGATGCTACAAGGGTCCTTCAAAAAGTTCATGGAAAATAGAATTGAAAGATAATAAGCATCTTTCTGTGAAGTTTTTGAAGAACTCCCTCCCCTATTTCATGGGGGAGCATCTCGTATCTTCTGTGATACAGGTGGTCATCTCTATAATGACATTGATCCAAACCCGGCTAATCAGAGCACCTTTCTCGTATCAGGCACAGTGATTGGTTCAAGGAGGATCAGTCGGAATCCTTCCCTAGCATAGGATGGGTCTTTACTACATGGTCCTGGTGTGAAAGAAGCTATTTATTTAGCTGGGTTTTCTAAGTTGAAGCAATGTAGGTTCAAGGCTGCCAAATGGAAACTACCCCAGAAAATGGAAGGAGCCAATTTGAAGTAGGGGAAAAAAAAATATGAGGCTGAAACATAAACGTGAAACAGCTGAGAGAGGAGGAAACAGAGACCTCTGATAAAACTGCATACTTGCGGAATCAGGCATGCCTAAACTTAGGGCCTAATAAATTCCTTCTTCCCACCTTTGTTGTCATTACTGAGCCAATTTGAGTTAGGTTTCTGTCTCTGCAGCTAATATAACATATGGAAATGCTATGGAATATGTTATATTAGTATCATATTATTGTATTAGTAACATATCCCATAACATTATATTATGTTATATTATACTCCACATGGAATATGTTATATTAGTCGCACTAATATAAATGAATGAATGAATGAAACTGCACTAATATAACATGCTGAAAGTCTTTCCTATGATGAATCTGAGTATGGAATAAATACTGACTGCAGTAGGTAAATCATGTTCTACCTTCTAATTCTTACTACTTTAGCTCCCCCAACATGTGAGTTCTCTTGGAGATTAGAAAGTACCTTTAAGTATCGGACTCAGCTCATAGGGCAGTAGAAAGAGTACAAGCTTTGGATTCATCCGTGTTGCAAATGACAAAATTTCATTCTTTTTTAAGGCTGGACAATACTCCATTGTGTATATATACCACCTTTTTTTTTCTTTTTAATCCATTTATTTGTTGATGGGCACTTAGGTTGTTTCCATATCTTGGCTATTGTAAATAATGCTGGGATGAACATGGGAGTGCAGATATTTCTTTGACATACTAACTTCAACTCCTTTGGCTATATACCCAAAAGTGGGATTGCTGGATCATATGGTAATTCTACTTTTAGTTTTCTGAGGAACCTCTATGCTGTTTTTCACAATGGCTGTACTAATTTACATTCCTACCAACAGCACCCAAGGGTTCCCCTTTCTCCACTTCCTCACAAACACTCATCTTTTGTCTTTTTTATAATAGCCATTCTGAGAGGTGTGAGGTGATATCTCATTGTGGTTTAATTTGCATTTTCCTGATGATTAGTGAGGTTGTGCTTTTTTTCTTTTTTTAAAAAAAAATATATCCATTGACGTTTTACATGTCTGTTTCTGAAAAATGTCTATTCAGCTCTTTTAAGCATTTTTAAAAATAGGGTTATTTGTTGATGTTGTTGTTATTGAGTAGTTTACATTCCTTGCATATTTTGGATATGAGCCCCTTATCTCAAATGTGTGATTTATAAATATTTTTACCCAATCTGTGGGTTGTGTCTTCACTCTGAGGCTAAGTGAAGTAAGCCAGGCACAGAAAGACAAATATCACATGATCTCACTTATATGTAGATTCTAAAAATTCAAACTCATAGAAGTAGAGAGTGGAATGGTGGTTATCAGAGACTGGGATGGAGATGGGGGGTGGGGGTGAAAGAGGAGATGTTGGTTAAAGGGTACAAAGTTTCAATTAGACAGGGGGAATAATTTCTCATAAGGTATTGCACAGCAAGGTGTATTGTATATTTCAAAATTGTTAAAAGAGTGGGTCTTAAGTGTTCTCGAGACAAAAAATGGTATGTGAGGTGATGAATATGCTAATTAGACTGATTTGCTCATTCCACATGTATACATGTGTACTTGTCCATTTCTGTTGCTTATAACAAGGAATACCTGAAACTGGGTAATTAATAAAGAAATGGAATTTATTTCTTACACTTTTGGAGACTGGGAAGTCTATGGCGCAGAGGGTGCATCTGGTGGGGGCCTCCTTCTACAGTGTGGCAGGGTATCATGTGGTGAGAATGGGCTGAGAAAGGGCAAGCTAAGCTCCTCAAATACTCTCCTTCTAAAGCCATCAGAATCACACCTATGATCACCCATTAAACCATCCATTCACGAGGGTGTGGTCCTCAAAATCTAATCACCTCTTGAAGTCCACACCTTTTAATTACCATAATAGGATTTCCCAGCCTCTTAACACTGTTACAATGGAGATTAAGTTTCCAACACATGAACTTTCGGGGGACACGTTTAACCCAAAGCAACATGTACTGAAACATCACATGTACCCCATAAAATTATATGATTATTGTCAATTAATAATAAAAATGAAATTAAAAAAAAAGAGTATAGACTCAAATCCTGTAGAGCTGGATTCACCTGATTTTTTTTAGCTAACTACTTGGGAAGATTGTTTTATCTTCTTGAGCCTCAACTTTCTCATATGTAAAATGAGGATGGAACAGAAATAGTTTACAGAGTGTGGCTGTGACTCACCCAGATCAATTAGATCAGAACCTCCGTGAATGAAGATCAGGCATGGATATGTGGTAAAAGTCTGCCACTTGATTCTAATGTGTGGCCAATTTTGAGTATCTCTTTCAGTAGGTGAGATCTAAGGCACTGTATCTCAGATTTTTGGCTGCATACAAATCACTTGGAATCAACACTAGCTACTCAAATTCCAAAGGTCTGTGAAGGGACTCAGAGATCCGCCTTGTTAACAGGCTCTCCAGGTGATTCTGATGTGGACAATCCATGGACCACATTTTGAAGTGGGGAGTGGGGAAGAACTGCCTTAAGCTCTCTCATCTTTGATGTACTAAGAATCTGCTGGGTAAGGTATTGAGTGGGAGGTATTGATCAGAAAGGGAATCTTTAGGTAAGAAGTGGAAAGTCTAAAGGTTAGCTTTCAGAAACAGTAGAATTAAGTTGGATGAAAATGTATAGGTCATCAGGACAGTGTCCAGACAAATAGAAGGAAGAAGGGGATGGTAAAATGTGTGTTGGTTGGGACCACAGGGGTCAGGGAACCAAGAACACCACCTGATTGTGTAGATTCGTGGTTCCAGCATAATCTCAACTGCTCACGACACAATCATACTTTTTCCAACAGTGGTGACCCCTTTGATGAAAGTTATAAGAGAAAAGCCTTATAAAAATGAAACAAAACTCTTTAGAGATGGGATAGAAATTCTCTGAGGAAGTTCTAGGAAGGAGTTTGGAAGAACTTTGTGGAACAAATGAAAGATGAGATAATGAAGAGCAAAATTTGGATTATGAATGAAAGGGTTAACCTGCGCATTTATTGACTTTAGAAGAGGTCATTAGAAACAAACTGAATACTCCATGTCTAACGTGTTGTACCCATCAACATTGCTACCCAGAAGGAACTTAGAACTGGGACATGGTTGGGTTTACTCTACTGGACTGTGTAGGTTTGTAGGTTGGCTGGGATTGTGATAATCAAAGTCGTCTGCTTAGCTTTCTCCTCCTTCCTGAGTTTATCACCCTGAGCTAAGTTTGGTTGTGGAACTGGGAATCAAGACATTTTATGACTCTCCTACATAGCACTTTGCAACGGAAGGGTTTCTGCAGTTGCTTCACTTAATTTTATTTCAGTATATCCAGCATGGTTTTATAATAAAACTGCATAATGCATTAAAAAAAAGGGAAAATAGAAGTCCTGGGGGTCCTCAAAATGCTGATGATCCTGCATTAATTGAGATGAGTTCAGCTATTGGGGACGGTGGTAGGCAGCTTCTGAAATACACCCAATGTCCCTGCAGCCCCTGCTTTCTGGTATTTATACACTTGTGTAATCCCTTTCCCCTGAGTGTGGATTGGATCTACTAACTTTCTTCTCAGAATAGAATAGGACAGGAGCAATAGGAGATAGGTTCTGAGAGTAGGCTATAAAATATGTGGCATCGTTTGCTAGCTCTTTTCACTTGTTCTTGGTAATGAAGCAAACTGTCCTGTGGATCAGTTGTTATGGCTAGGAACTGAGGAAAGCCTCTGAGCAACAGCCAGCCAGAAACTCAGGCCCTCGGCCAAATAGTTCACAAGGAACTGAGTCCTGCTAATAACCTTGTGAGTGGGCTGGGAAATGGATCATTCCCCAGCCAACCCTTGAGATGACTGCAGACCTGACCAACACGGACATTGCAGCCTCATGAGATACCTGGAGACACCTGGATTCCTGACCCACAAGGACTGTGAAATAATAGTTCGTTATCTCATGCTGCTATAATTGGGGGTAATTTGTTATGCAATGATAGATAACTAATACAAGGGATTATGTTTATGATGTGTCTAAGGGTCAGGTAGTCCATTAGGAAAGTCCTGGGAACACTACCATAGTGACAGTTCAACAAGGCATGGGGTGGGGGGCACTTCCATGGCTTTGCTGTTGAAAAAGACGAACCTTCTCATCTGGCTCCACCAACTTCCTGGAGCTGTGCCTCTGATTCTCACTTCTCTGAGTCTTGGTTTTCTTATCCAGAAAAGGCAGATGGTGATGTCTATCTTGAAAAGTCAGAATTTGAGATACAGTGATTCTTTTCACAAAGATGTTGATGCTTTTTGCGTTGTTGACATTAACAAGCAGATTTACAATGTGCTGTGGGCAGGATACTAAGGTAGTCTCCAAGATTCCTGCTCCCTAGTGTATGTGCTCTGCATAATCTCCTCCCCCCAGGTGTGGGAGGAGCCTGTGACTGTAGTGAGATACCATTTCCTCCATAGGAGTAATAGATTACCATCAATTGACTTCAAGTTGACCCAAAGGGAAATTATCCTGGGTGGGCCTGACCTAATCAGAGAAACCTTTAAAAGAGGGTGAAAAAATTCAAGAGGAACACATCTGCTCACCAGGAAGAAGGCAAACATACATGTTGTAAAACACTGATGTAAACTTCCTACAGGGGCCACATGGAAAGGAACTACAGGTGGCTTTTAAGAGCTGAGAGCAGCCACCAGTTGACAGCTAGCAAAAAAAAAAAGGGGGGGGGGGACCTCCACAAAGATCTAAATTCTGCTACCAACCTTGATAAGCCTGGAAGACAATCTCAAATGTCAGATGAGAATCATAGCTCTAGCCAGCACTTTAATATCAGCTGGGGAGATCTTGTGCATAGGAACCAACTAACCCGCATCTGGACTTCTGACCCCTGGAAATTGTGTGATCATACACGTGTTTTAAATTGCTAAATATGTTTGATTTGTTTTACAGCAATAGACATTAGTACTCAAGGGTGATGTGGCCACATAAGGGTATATCAGGCACATTTGCCATGTTTCGCTCTAACCATACTTCCTGTCTTATGTTGGTATCCCTAATGCTCAGCACCTTGGGGCAGAGTGGAGCATTGTGGATGACTAAAAGAACTAGGGACAGTGCTCCTACCCTTTGGGTGTTGGGGGTAGGCTGGTAAGGGAGTAGTCCTGCTAAAACTGCTCCTCTCAAATCACCCTCTTTGATTGAGCCACATTCATAGTCTGCCTCCTTTGGGACTTAGAATTTGCTGGCTTGACCAATATGATCCCCCAAAGACAAACTTTTAGTATGTACTGAGTTATTTTTCAAGAATCTCAGCATCAGTAGCAACAACTAGAAGTAAGATAAATGAATGGCTGTCTTCCTTAGAGGATGGCTGTTGTTGAAAGTGAGCCTGTGTTTGCCTTTCTGAGTAGTATGGGAGGCAGAAGACAAGTCTTTACCAGACTCATCTGTATAATCACAGTGACAAAGCCAGTGAGATGTCAACATCACTTAAGGGATAAGCCTGAATTGTTGGGGTCTCACTCCTGAGGCTTAGATTTAGAGAAATGATGGCTAATGGTCTGAAGCTGTGCTGTCCAGTGAGGGAGCTCCAAGCTACGTGTGGCTTTTGAGCCCTTGAACTGTGGCTGGTCCAAATTGAGATGTGTTGCGAGTATAAAATTCACACCATGTACTGAATACTTAATATGAAAAAGATAATATAAAATGTCTTTCACATATTTTTATATTAATAGCATGTTGAAAGGATAATAGTTTTGGTGTACTTAGTTAAGTAAAATGTATTATTAAGGTTAATTTTACCTATTTCTTTTTACTTTTTTGGACATGTGTTCTTGACCATTTAAAATTACATATGTGACTTGCATTATATTTCTGTTGGACAGTGCCAGGTTAAAGCATGAGGGAATCTATACCAGAGAAAGCAAGGCTAAGAAAAATAGAACAAAAACGAAAGCAAAACAAGCAAACATGGGCTAAAAAGCTAAAATGTAACACGTCCATATGAAGATCTCCAGAGAAGTAAATCATGAAACTTTCAAACCTGTAATATCAGATAACCAGAGTGGGAAGAGAATTTTCCAGCTTTTCGTTTTTTCTTCCTTCGTTTTCTGCCTGCCTCCCTCTCTCCCTTCCTTCCTTCCTTCTGCTGTGGGTTAAATGTGTCCACCAAAAGCTCATGTGTTGGAAACTTGACTCCCACAGTAAAAGTGTCAAGAGGGTAGGAATTCTAACTATGGCATGTGAAAGGTGGGGCCTTTTAGAGGTAACTGAATTGTGAAGACTGTGCCCTTGTGAATGGGTTGACCCATTCATGGCTTGGTTCTGATGGCTTTATAAGGAGAGTGAGTGAGAAAGTTAGTTCTCTCTTGTCCAGCCCATTCTCTCCATGTGATAACCTGAGTTGCTGTGGAGAGTCACCCCACTGGGAAGATGGCCCTCACCAGATGTGTTCCCTGGACCTTGGACTTCCCAGGCTCCCAAACTATAAGAAACAAATTTCATTTCCACTGTGGATTGATTGAATCGTGTCTCCCAACATTCATATATTAGAAGCTTAATTCCCACAGTAACAGTTGAGGGTGGGAAATCCTATTATGGTAGTTGAAAGGTGGGACCTTGAAGAAGTGATTAGATTGTAGTACTATGCCATAGTGAATGGATTAATAATGGTGGCCAGTGGTGTGGTTCTGAGGGCTTTAAAAGGAGAGCATGTGAGAGTCTCTCTTTCTCTCCTCCACCATTTTCTGCCATGTGAGACCCCTGCATTGCTGTAGAGTCACCCCCAAAGAAGACGAGATGTGTTCCCTGGACTTTGGACTTCCCAGCCTCTGAAACTCTAAGCAATAAATTTCACTTTCTCACAAATTACTCAGTTCCAGGTGTTGAGTTGAGAGATATTTGCTTTGGGGGCAGGTTTTTTGGACAGAGATGTTTTATTCTCATTGGCTGAGACAAGAAAGAGCACCCAAAAAGTCATTTTGTAGATGTATGGCCACTCAAAACCATCATGCCTAGAAAGTCTAAAGGAAAGGAAGGAAGGAAGGAAGGAAGGTATATTATTACCTGGAACTGGGTAATTTATAAAGAACTTGTATTAGTCTGTTTCTGTTTCTTATTACAAAATACCTGGAACTGAGTTATAAAATCCAATGTTTCACTTTTTAACATGGGGTTTGATTTTTTTCCCCAGTTGGCGGGTGAATGGCTTTTCCAGAACCAAAACCCTCAGTGTTGCACAACCTTGCTGAATTCTCACCAAAACCTGATGAGACATTTTGCGAATTTAAAAACTGAGCCCCAGAGAGGCTAATTAAATTGCCTAAGATAACACAGCTAGGAAGAAGATAGAAGACAGCAGAGGCAGAATCCCAACTCTGGTTTATCTATAACATTTTTGTTATTTAAAAAAAAAAAAAAGAAAAAGTAAAAAGACCTCTCACCACTAAATTCTGCCTCTGTTTTTCCATTCTAAGTCTTTGATGGCTTAGTGGAAATAGCAAGTACCTATTGTCTTTCTACCAGCCTAAATGAGTTATTTTGCTTCGCTTTTAAGTGATAGAAAAAAGTCTTTAAAAAAAGGATGATTTTATGTTGTTCTTCCACCAATCAGGGCACAAAAATTTTGAATTTTAGTATTTGAATGTTTTAACAAACATGGAAAATTTTGTGGGGGTTTCCTCCCCATTCTTACTTCATTTTCTCATAAAGCATGTGTGTCTCCTGCTCGTGCACACACACGCGCGTGCACACACACACACAGTCTTTAGGGTGAGAAAAGAACAGGTCTTTGAAAAAGGGCAATAGAAGGGAGAACAATACATCATCTAGTCTCACAGTTTAGGGAAATAAAAAAGGGAAAAGCAGCAGTCAGCCAGTTATGCTGACAGCCCCTTCCAGCTGAGCAGCAGTTCCTCCAGTGCTGACTAGGAGTGTTTGGGGGAGATAAAAGTCGAGCTGTGTGCTGAGCCTCTGACCTGGTTTTCAGTTCTAGACAACTTCCTGGTGTGGTTGCAGAAAGTTTGACTTTCCAGATGTGAGCATGAGGGTTTCCTTCTCTGGCCCGCAGTTGCTCTCTGCTTTAAGGCAGATTTGGGGAGTGGGGGGGCAGAGGGGTTTAACTTTCCTTTTAAGGTTTGCTGTAGTCTGCATGCTGATGAGCTGCCAATTTGCATTCTCTCAACCATCACCTGCCCACAGCACCACCATTACCCTACTTCTTGGGTTTCTGCTTTTCTATTTTCTACCTGCAGCTATTATTTTTTCTTCTCTTTCCTTTTTTTTTTTTTTTTTTTTTTTTTTTTTTTTTTTTTTTTTTTTTTTTTTTTTTTTTTTTTTTTTTTTTTTTTTTTTTTTTTTTTTTTTTTTTAGAGCCTGGGGAATTCTCTGCTCTCGCTGACTTTTTGCTTCATTCAGGCAACACACTATCTGTCTATTTCAGTCAGAGAGCTTGGATGTCAACGTCGTAGGCACATGCTTGGCTTCATGAGGAATAATCACATGAGGAGTGGTCTGCATTCTCAAAGGTAGACTCTGGGGCTCTCCTGATATCCCACTATTCAAACCAGAGCTCACTAGGAAGTTATTAAAGTTGGACCTCCGAGTGTAGAGTGCAGTCAAGGAAAGAACACTGGGTTTGGCTCCTACCTCCAATGCTTGTAAGCTTTGTGACATGCGGCAAATTCCCTACTTGGGCCACTGCAAGGATTAAGTACCAGGGTATATGGTAAGCATCATCTAACAGCAGCAAAAATGTTAGAGTCAGACAGCTGATGACCATGACTCAGCTCCACCTCTTAATAGCCAGATACCCTGGGCATATCACCCACCTTGCTTAAGCCTCTGATTCCTTATGGGTAGATCAGAGCAGTAATGATACCTGCCTTGCCAGGTTTTGAGGATTAAGTGAGATAAGTCCGATCAGCTGTTTGCTTACTTTCAAAAGTACCAAGAGGCCAACTGTTCCTGTTAAACCCTAATCTACATCTCCTAGTACTGCAAACAGCAGTGATGAGAAACCATGGTTTATCCATGTATTGGAGAACCCTGCTTTGGGCTGTGAGATGATCTGGCCCTTGGTCCAATATCAAGCATCAGGCTGAATTCTGGTCAAGTGCACAATGAGAATATTATACCCTCCAGAAAATATGGCACCTTGTGAATTTACATACAAATTTCCCAAATATATAATATATATTTGTACATGTATATGTGCATGTGTGTTATCCACTATAGATAAAAACCAAAAGAACCAAGAAAAAGTCTTTGTAAGTTTTCCAGCAAAAATGACTGTCTTATTTCTTCCCTTGTGAGAATATTATTTTCAGTCCTAATTCTTGATTTCATCAGTGAAAAAATAATCACAGGCTGTCATGACAAAAGTTGAAAATAAGCATAGCAGTCTAGGTACACATAGGTACACGCTTGTGAGTATATGTGCACACACAGCCCACACATACATATGCATATGCATGCACACACACATTCATCACCTCTCCTGACATTATAAGGGTTGGAGCTGCAGGGAGAATCAAGCATGAACACAATCATGAAGTTCACTGAAAGATTGTACCTCTCGTTTGATGGTGGTCCTTAACTTCGGGAGTGCTGAAAGTAGAGGAGTCCAGGAATATACTTTTTCAACAAGCTCACCGTATATGTCTAAGAAAGAAAGTCTGTAGATCATACATTGGAGGGACACTGTCACAGCAGTAAAGGGCTTTGCTTTAAAAATGTCTACCTCCCAGGAAGTGGAAACAACCTTCAGATTACATCACAAATAATAGAGTGTTGAGTGGGAAATTGGGATTGAGACAGTGGCCCAAGCTACTGGAGACGTATCTGTAATGGTTTATTATTATTATTTTTTTACATGGAGAAGGCTTTACTGTTTAATTAAAACATTGTTTTAAGAAATACATTATAGGTGGAATGAGGCTATATCTACCTTTCAGGCATTGTCCACAGAAAAATAACAGCTTCTGTTTCTTTTTTTTTTTTTTTTTTTTTTTTTTTTTTTTTCCTTTTTTCCGTGTCCGGCAACGGATCGCAACCCTCAGTGTTGCCCCCGTACCGGACCGGGGACCGGCAACGGGATTGCAAGCCTCGGTGCTGCTCCCGCGCCTCGCTCAGCCAGTGAGCGGGAACCGGTCTAATACGTGGGATCCGAACCCTCGGACGGGAGCGCCGCCGCGCTTCCCAAGCGGCGCACCATCCAGTGCGCCACCGGGCCGGCCCAACAGCTTCTGTTTCTACACAAAGCATATACATCACATGCCGGCTTCCCTTGGGGTTATTTTCTCATCTCTGCCCATGCTCCAGGTGGAGGACTGGAGAGGGATGTGAAACATTTCCATCCATTGTCTAGACTTTTAAGAAATTTCTTCAATTGTTACATTGTTTTAATTTTCTTTACATTTCACATGAAATTTATATGCTTATCTCCATTTTAGAGAAGAGCCTGCTTTTGGACATTCTAATGTAAATTACTGTTTTTGCCATCAAAACATAATCCTCATATTTAGTGGGGAAGACTCTCAGTTATAAACTGGTATTTTACAAGACAATTATCTCCCTCTTGCCACCTGCCAGGATAAATCTAGTGCCTTCTTTGTTTTAATTAATATATCCTTACATGTGAGTATGTTGTAAGGAAAATTCTAAAAGCCCTGGTTTAACCTAACTACCTCTACCACCATCAGCATCATCACCCATAATAGAGCAGAATTTTTGGAAGAGGGAACAACCTTCAGGGTCAGACAGATCTTCATGTGGAGCCTGCTTCCAAGAGATGCTAGATTTTACTTTAGACAAATTATATGATGTATCGGATCCTTATTTTCTTCATTTATAAATAAAGGTAATGCTAGCTTTCAAAACCCATTGTCATAGGGCAATACAAGTTGATTATAACCTGCATGGTCTAGTATATGAAGAATTTACAAAGAAGGGACTATTTCATATACTTGAAATGGTATAATTCATGCTATTAAGACCACCTGTGGTGTGGAAAGATCTGGAATCCTAGCCTTGTCACTTGCTCAGTGTGACCTCAGATAAATTAACCTCTTGGTGACTCAGTTGCTTCATCTGTAAATAATAACAGCTTACAATCTATGAAGTACTGCTGCAAGAACTTCACATTGTTTTATATTTTTTGTGTAACGGTATTAAGAGGTAGGTGCTATTATCATACTGAACTACAGATGAGGAGACAAATGCACAGCGCTTTGGTTTGTAGGTGGCAAGGAACAGAATGAGGATGCAAACCCAGAATATCTGCTTCCAGACCCCACTTTTCTTCTAATCTTTACATGTGTACCCATTTTATAGGAATATTAAGACAGTTATGAAATAAGATAGGGTTAAGATACTGTTAAGTAACTGCATGGGTTAGGTAGTTCAACTCTGATGGGATTCTTAGATGATTAAATGAAATAAGGAACACAAGAGCCAGAGCAGGATTCTGGGTTCACAGTAAGCACTCAATAAATGTAAATTCTAGCACCTATTCCTATTTTTTCATCTTCCTCATGTAAGTCCTCCCCAAAAGTTGTATTAATAACTTGAGCTTATGTTTCATTTGAAATGCACAGTTTTGTTATTTTGTTTGAAACCAGACTGACATTTCCATGCTGGGGAATAGCTAAGCTTAGTTTAGTTTCTTTCTTAAACGTCTGTGGTTAGTTCCACTGTCTTCTTTGGAAAGATGAATGAAGAAAGAAAACACTCTGAACTGAAGAAACCAGGCACCTGCAGGAGGCATCTGGTCTACCAGTGGCCAAGGCAGCCTATAGCTCATTGGCCAGCATCTACCCACGCCCCCTGGTGGGCAGCAGTGCAATCACATGTGTAGATAAACGTAGAATCTACCCTCTGAGGAAACCCACAGAAGCAAAAGGACTCAGGACACAAACTCACATGTACCTTTTCAGACTAAGCTTTTATTTTTTGATATTACAAACCAGTTTTCTTTATTCACAAACCACTGTAAGTGATATAAACACTAATTTCTAAAGACAGATATACACATTGTCTGGGTTTGTAGATTGCGTGATGTGTGTTAAGAAGTCACTATATGCCACACATGATATTAATCTTTTTTTGTTCCATAATTCATAATAGCAATAGTTATTTAGATAAATGAAAACATTCCAAATAAATACTGTTTAAAAAAATCCAAAATGTTTGTTTACATCTCTGACATACATTTTAAAATGACTTATTGGCATCTTGGAGGAGTGCCTAGACAGAAAATTCTGCAACATCGGTTGGCACCCACCTGCTCTAAATGATTTTTATTGAAACTACATACGACCATGGGGGAAAGTACAGCTTGCTGATGAAAATCAAAACTGCAAATAAATTTTACTTTAACCAACACGGTAAGAATTCTATGTTTGTGATTCCAAACACAATGCAACTTCTGGATTTTGAAATCTGAGGCAATTGGGAGAAATCTATTTATTCTCCTAAGCCCCCTGTTCCTACTAACTTTCTCCCCTCTAGGCTAGGATGCCACCTCATTTTAATAAATTGTTTCCTTTAACAATATCAACCAGGCACCCATTTTCATAACATGTTTTCCAGGTGGGGGATGAAAATGTCTTAGTGATGCTAGAAAACACCCCTCTGCCCCTCCCCTCACCCACCCAAATAAGTCTGGTGAAAAGAACATTTTGTATGCTTTTGGCTGCTAAGCAGTTTCCCCCCTTTCTCTCTGTTCAAGACAACTGTGATCTGTCTTGGATATCGAAGCTACAGAAACTTTGTTTTCAAATTTTGTGAAACTTTATTGATGGTTTAATATCCAACTGATCTTACGGCATGCACATAGGATGACAAGAGAAAGCTGGATCACAAACACTTTTTTTTTTTATAAGTTTTGTTTGGTTTTGTTTTAAAGCAGAGTTGTTACAGCAGATTGGCAGGTTCACAGCGGTGAGTCGATACCTTACTAAAGTGCACGCCATAGGGCCTGCACTGTGTACATGAGGATTTAACTAGGGCAGCAAAACTACTTGGGACAGCTTGCTGCTGTTTGTATTTAAATACAAAAACAGGAAGACCCATGACGGATACCCCAACTTAGGTTAACTTGTAAACAGGACAACATGGAAAGAGTTCAAACAGAAGTAGTACAGACAAACTGCAATTTTTCGGCTGTGTCACTCTGGCCCTGCATTTGAGAAGGGGTCAGGGGACTTTGTTCTTCGGGGATAAAGTGGACCTACTTTTTTTTGCTTCCTTCTGACAAGTGTCCTGGGCCTTGGAGATGGAACTGAAGAAACTGGTCTGAGATAGTTCTTGGGTTTGGGGAGAAATGGAAGGGCAGGTTCTCACGGACTGAAAAATTGCAGATTGCTTACACAACGCAGTCAGTGTTTCAAAAAGTACCAAGCTGATGAAAATACCATAATTATCTCTACTCAATGATTGCAATACTTGTAAAATGCTTCTATAAATCCGAATATGATTATCATGTAATTCCATAAAAATTATACGTCTGTCTCTAACAGTTGTTCTACTAGGCTAAAACTAAAGCTCATAGACTGTTTCTAGAACTTAACAACTCCACTGCACAGATGTAAATTTTATACATTTTTTTTAACTGGTACAAAGAATTTAAGTTTTTATTACTTTCTCTTTTTTTGGAAAAAAAGAAAAAAATAGAAACAGTGCTTTTTATCACCTTTTTATTAATGTTATTTTTTCCCTCCCAGAATATAAA